>NW_027526385.1:120888394-121059138 GCF_048455015.1 Haemaphysalis longicornis | reverse complement strand
CTCTGAATAAGTATGGATTGAAATTGATAAGTCTAGTTTTGGCAGTGACCGCAGAAACACCATATTTGGTAGTATTTATCTGTCCCCTAGATCCTCATTGCCTAATTTCTGCTGTGAACTGAATAATCTATTACATACTGCTACATCCGAGAACAAAAATATTGTTGTAATGGTAGGCATCAATGTCAACATTCTCGATACCAATTCCTGAAGCTAACATGATTATAATAATTGTTTTAACCGTTTTCAATTTGAATCGCTCATTCACTTACCTACCCGTTGCCCACCCGATGGTCCAGGAACTCTTATCAATCACGCGTTTAGTAATCTCTTGTCCCCGGGCGGAAGCATTTATCGTACGTACCGACATCACCGACCCCTATCCTATTGCTCTTCGTTTCCACTGTCTCCTCCCTAAAAAACATACACCGTCCTTAAAATCTGTGTTCGACAAGGTTCGTTTTTCTGAACAAATTGCTAACGCAGATTGGTCTTCGGTTTACTTATGTGAAGATGCTCAAATTTCGTACAATACATTTTCTTCAATAGTAGGCAAATGCATATCAGCCTCAACGACGAAGGTATCCTGTAAAAAAAATACGCCTCACCCCAGTGCCCTTGGATAACGCAAAGCCTACTTAAAAGTTTTAGGAAAAAGGATAACCTCTACCGAAAAACCAAAAGACAGCCTTATAATACTTCATTAAAAGAGCGTTACAGAAGATACTCTAACATGCTCTCTCTTTTACTGCGTATAGCAAACAGAAACTACTTCGAAGAACAGATAATTCTAGCCGGTAACAATTCTGCTAAGCAGTGGCGGGTGATCAATTCTTTTCTTAACAAAACCATCTATAACGATAGCATTACAGAAGTCAATGATAATGGCAAACTCTTCTCAGACCCAATCGACATAGCGAATTCTTTCAGTTCATACTTCTCTCGGCCACTCCCTGTACCAACCGCGCAGCGCATAAATAACCCGTGCCACGTGTCACAGTCTTTTTTTCTTTTCCCAACAAATCCTGAACTGCCGGGGAATATTCTTAATCTACAAAATGCTAGTCCCGGTAAAGATAACATTCATGCAAACTGCTTTGAAGAAAACGCCGCGATAATATCTGAAGTGTTATCTTTTATTGTTAACTTAATCTTTAAGACTGGGAATTTTCCTCAGGAGCTAAAAAGTAGTAAGATAACACCTGTGTTCAAGAAGGGTGATAGGAGCAAATTAGCCAACTACCGTCCAATTTCAATCTTGCCGTTCTTCAGTAAGGTGGTAGAAAACCTAACTGAACAACGCCTATATAAATATTGTAACGCCTGACATACTTGGACATGTGCATGACGGATGGGCAATCCCTGGGCTAGAAGAGGAAGAGGAACGATCCTCAGGCGTGTGCGTTTGGAGCCCCGTTCGTTCCTGTGAAGCATCTCCGTCCTGTCCAGGAAATAAACCTCCCTTTTACCGTAACAGACTTGGTGGAAGGTGCGGGGTAAACCCAGCGGACAACGGCGTTACTGGATCTTCGCCGAAGCCGTCGCGTAGCTGGCCTCTCGCCCGTCCGAGAAGTCATGGCGCCCCCGGCTCAAGGCAGCTCTTCGGCGACACCGCCCGGCGGCTGGCTGCTGCAACGAGAACCACGGAAGTTTGAAGGCAAAGCGGAAGAAGACGTCGATGAGTGGCTCACCTATTACGAACGAGTGAGCAAGTACAACCATTGGAATGCGGCAGACAAGCTTGCAAACGTCGTATTTTCCTTGGAGAAGACCGCCCTGGTGTGGTTTGACAACAATGAAGCGAAATGTACGACGTGGGATCGGCTAGTAGAGTTAATGAAGGAAAGGTTCGGTGACGCTGAATCCAAGAAGAAGCGAGCGGAGCAGACTCTTCTGCAGCGAGCTCAAGTCCCAGGGGAAAGCTGCACCACCTACATTGAAGACATTCTGCAGCTGTGTAGAGTAGTGAACGCCGAAATGCCTGAGGACGACAAGGTGGGCCATCTACTGAAGGGAATTGCTGAGGACGTCTACACATTCCTCATTAGCAAGGAGCATTTGGACACCGTGTCGGATGTAATTCGGCATTGCCGCAAGTTCGAAGCGCTAAAAAAACGCCGTATAACTCCAAAGTTTGGCCGCTTATCCAACGTGACTACTGTCGCAAGCGTTTACAGCACGTCTCCCGCTGATCTCGCGGCTACGATACGGCAAATAGTCCGTGAAGAGTTGCGACTACATGAAGACGTCCCAAGCAAGGCAGCAAGCTTCTCTGAACGCTGTCTGACGAAAGAGGCTGCATGCCGGTGCCCTTGTGTCCACAGTGAATGCATGAATCCGTCCATCAACGCTGCAAGCATTGAGCCCTATCGAGCCGCGGGAAATCTTAATGGTCCCTATCACAGGGACGCAGATTTTTGGCGGCCAGGTCGCTTTCCTCGTAATCTATATGCCGACTCTTACGAACCGAATTTACAACTGGATCACTCTCACTCGAACACAGGAAACTGCGAGGTTGGCCAGCGTGCCTACCAACCAGATATGCGATATGCGTCTTTTGAACGGTCAGATACGGGGCGTCGGCCACCTGTTTGCTATCGCTGTGGCATTCTGCTTCTGCCGTCGTCGACGCCAGCTGCCAACATACAGGGCCCCAGACGCATACCCTCAACGTTCTTCCTACAGGCTTGACTCATCGTGGCATCCGGGAGTACTTCCGACCCCCTCCGGACAAAATGCTCAGCGAAGTGGCTCTTCTTCATCGGATCGCAGCCTGACAGCACCCACAATGCGCCCGAGGAGGTCGCCATCGCCTCGCCGCCGCCCGATGTCACCACCCCCGGGAAACTAACCAGTGCGGCCGATGGGGGTGAGGTCGCTGGACCGTCTGTAATCGATAAACCTCTACCTGTTTATATGGACAAAAACAAAGTTCAAGTTTCGGTCTATGGAGTTTCAACAATGGCTTTAGTGGACACTGGAGCCACCGTTTCTGTAATGAGTTATGCGTTCAAGGAAAGACTTGGCCGCAAAGTAATGTTCAGCTGGGATCAGCCTCTTTCTTTCCGGGGAGTTGGTGGCGAATGGCTCCGACCTATGGGTGTTTGTAGTGTGAACGTCTCGGTGGCCGGGAAAACGTTTACAGTGGAGTTCGCGGTGCTTCCCAGTTCCACACACGACGTCATTCTCGGGATGGACTTTTTACGGGACTGTGGGGCAACCGTTGACTGTGGTGCCGGTGAACTTTCAGTGAGCAGTCTTCTCTTTCCCTTGTCTGGCGACGATTCTCCAGCTGAAGAAATTCTGATTGTTTGTGACGACGTGGTTCTGCCAGCACACACAGCATCACCCATCACGGTGACCGCTTCTGAAATCCCTGTCAGCTCCCTGGACGCATTTGTGGAGCCACTGGCCGGGAACTGTGCGAAAAAAGACATTTTGTTGCCGCGGTGCCTTATTCGCATCAACAATGGTCACACTTTATTGTGGGCGTTGAACTGCTCCGCTCATAACGTAGTTCTACCTAGAGGCATGAAACTTGCCCGTTTTGAGGCTTACGAGAGCGCGTCTGTTGCTTTGGTGTGTGAAAGTGAGCCTCAGGTTGCCACTAGCGGCGTGCCTGATTCTAAATTTCTGGGCATGATTGATAAATCCCTCTCCTCAAGTGAGCGTGCTACGCTGGTGACCGTTCTATCCCGACATGCTTCTTTGTTTGACTTCGCCCAAGACGGCCCCAACATCCGGATCCCGTCTTCACGTGCGCGTCACACAATTGAAACTGGCTTCGCACGTCCAATTCGACAAAAGCCCTACCGAGTCGCCCCATATGAACGCAAGGTTATAGCGGATCAGGTCAAAGAAATGCTGGAAAAGGGTGTTGTACAAGAGTCATCTAGTCCGTGGGCTGCACCTGTCATCCTTGTCAAGAAGAAAGATGGGTCATGGCGATTTTGCGTGGACTATCGGCGCCTCAATTTCATTACGAAGAAAGACGTATACCCGCTTCCTCGAATAGACGATGTAATTGAATGTCTGCACTCAGCGTCCTACTTCTCGTCCGTGGACCTACGATCCGGATATTGGCAAATCCCGATGGAACCTGCACACAAGGAAAAAACGGCCTTCGTCACTCCTGACGGTCTTTTTGAATTCAACGTGATGCCGTTCGGATTATGCAACGCTCCGGCAACATTTGAAAGGTTCATGGACACGATTCTGCGTGGATTGAAGTGGGAAATTTGTTTGTGTTACCTTGATGATGTAGTAATTTTCGGGCGAACGTTCGATGAGCACAACTGCCGCGTGGATACCGTCCTGAACTGCCTGCAGAGTGCCGGCCTCGTGCTGAATTCGAAGTGCCGTTTTGGCGAGCGTCAAGCGCTGGTTCTTGGCCACATGGTTGACAAGGATGGCGTCCGGCCTGATCCTCGGAAGATTGAAGCTGTCGGCAACTTCAAGCAACCACGCTCAGTGCGCGAGCTCCGCAGCTTCCTGGGGTTGTGCTCATACTTTCGTCGCTTCGTTCCTCGGTTCGCGGAATTGGCATCGCCACTTACGTACCTTTTACATGACAACGTCCCATTTCATTGGACACCGGAATGTGAGGCTTCGTTTTCTCAGCTCAAATTTCTTCTGACATCAGGCCCTATTCTGCGTCACTTCGACCCTTCCGCGCCCTCTGAGATACACGCTGACGCGAGTGGAATTCGTGTTGGCGCGGTGCTCGTTCAAAAACATAATCATGTTGAGCATGTTGTCGCCTATGCTAGCCGATGCCTGAGCAAAGCCGAGCGAAATTATACGGTAACGGAGCAAGAGTGTTTGGCAGTTATTTTTGCCGTCCAGAAGTTTCGCTCATACATATACGGACGCCCATTTACTGTGGTCACTGACCACCACGCTTTGTGTTGGCTCACTGGACTTCGCGATCCAGTTGGTCGTCTAGCCCGATGGGCCTTGCGTCTACAGGAATATGACTTTGTTGTGCGCTACAAGAGCGGCCGCCAACACGCGGACGCCGACTGCTTATCTCGGTTTCCGGCCTCTGAACCCGAAGCAGACGCTGACAACTTTGACGATTATCTGGCAGTGGTTAGCTCCAACTTTCCTGATGCTGAAACTTTCATCGTGGAGCAGCAAAACGACTCCAGCCTACAACCGCTGTTTGCAGTTGCTCATGGTCCCAATTCGTCTCGCCGCTTCGTTATGCGGAACGGGCTGCTTTGGAAGACGAACTACCTCCCGTGGGGTGCCCGTTTTCTTCTTCTTGTGCCAACACGCCTGCGCTCGCAAGTTCTGCGCACAATGCACGACGACGCTACTTCCTGTCATTTGGGAACGGCGCGAACCTTGCATCGCACAAAAGAACGCTTCTTTTGGCCGAATATGCATCGCACTGTAGCGCAGTACGTAGCCAGTTGTCAAGAGTGCCAGAAATATAAGCGCCCTACCCATGTTCCACCGGGACTTCTTCATCCAATTGCACCTCCAAGTTCTCCGTTCGAACAAGTTGGCATCGACCTGCTAGGTCCGTTTCCGCGCTCTTCCACTGGTAATCGATGGGTCATCGTTTGCGTCGACCATCTTTCGCGGTACGCAGAAACCGCGGCTGTTCCGACCGCCACCGCTGCTCAAGTGGCACTATTCATGTTGCACTTTCTCATTCTTCGGCACGGTGCTCCTCGGGTGATAATCAGTGACCGCGGTCGCCAATTCGTTGCAGGCGTCATTGAAGAGCTTCTACGTCTTTGTACTTCTCGTTTCCGCCACTCCACACCATACCACCCTCAGACAAACGGCATGACCGAACGCACAAACAGAACTCTTACTAACATGCTCGCCATGTACGTCGACTCGGACCAAAAGAATTGGGACGAGCTGTTGCCTTTTGTCACATATGCATACAACACTGCGACGCATGAAACCACAGGTTATAGTCCGTTCTTCTTGCTGTACGCTCGTGTTCCTCGTAATACTCTGGACTCCATCTTGCCGTTTTCGCTGCATTGTGAGCCCTCGGTTGCGAAGACGCTGTGCCTTGCCGAAGAGGCTCGCCGCCTTGCAAGACTCCGAACTGTGGCGTCGCAGACGCGTTCTAAGAAGCGCTACGACAGTCGGCACCAATTCGTCTCTTATGCAAAAGGTGACTTGGTCTTGCTATGGACCCCAATACGAAAGCGCGGCCTGTGCACTAAGTTTCTGTCAGGCTACACAGGCCCATTCGTTATTGTTGATCGCTTGAGCGACGTCACGTACGTTCTGTCACGGCTCACTACGACTGGACGCCGGAGCAACAAGACGCAACTGGCTCACATCGCCCGCTTGAAGGCATTCATTCCACGCTGTGAACAGTGACTCACCCTGCGGGTTTCGTCTGTGAAGGGGGGAATTGTAACGCCTCACATACTTCGACATGTGCATGACGGATGGGCAATCCCTGGGCTAGAAGAGGAAGAGGAACGATCCTCAGGCGTGTGCGTTTGGAGCCCCGTTCGCTCCTGTGAAGCTTCTCCGTCCTGTCCAGGAAATAAACCTCCCTTTTACCGTAACAATATTTTCCAAAATCTAATTTACTCACTCCATGGCAATTTGGTTTTCGTCGCAGTTATTCTACTAACTTTGCTCTAATCACTCTTGTAGATTAAAATAAAAAAGAAATTGACGAAGGTAAATATGTGGGCTCGGTGTTTATTGATTTTACTAAGGCTTTTGACTCTATTAACCATGATATCTTATTTAGTAAACTTAATTCATATGGAATAGTAGGCCCGGCTTTGAAGACATTCCAAAGTTATTTAAAGGATCGCGAACAAACCGTATGTATATCGGGAGTAAATTCTACTAGCAATATATTAACCTCGGTGTCCTTCAAGCCTCAATTCTTGGACGTCTTAGATTTTAAGTTTATATTAATGACCTTCCAACCTGTCTTAGTCCTGCAACTTATTGCGTTTTGTACGCTCATGATACTACTGTCTTCACCGCGAATAAGCAAATCAACATGCTGAGAGAACAATAAATTATGACGTGAAGCAAATTGTAGCATTGTGTAATGATAACCACTTAGCAATTAATCCCTCTAAAACCATGTTTATGATCTGTAGCTCAGAGCCGAGGCAAACAAGTACTATTCTACCGATTTACATTTCTTCTCACGCCATTTTTCCCAGTAGTCATTGCACTTTCCTGTGTTTTGAACTAGATAGCTTTCTGAAATTCGATATTCACATAAATTCATTAGCGAAAAAGACTGCGTATGGCATTAGAATACTTCTTAAGGCCCGTTCATACTTTGTACTTCTACTTTAATTACTCTCTACTATGCTTTTATTTATAGTCGTATAAACTACTGTATAACTTCATGGGGACTTACGTATAGTTCTTATCTACCCCATTGCAACATGTTCAAAATCAAGCTGTACGTATCATTACGCACAGCCTCTATAACGCTCACATCACCCCACTTTATAAACAAAAATAATTTTCTACCATTACTCAGTCTTTTAAAATACAATCTAGGAATTACGGCCCATCATGTTAAAAACAACCCTAGTTTGATATATATTCTAAGCAGGACGTCCCTCTCGAACCCCAACAAAACACGTTTTGCGCTTCAAAACAACTTGTTGCTCTACAAAATACACACCAACTATGGAAAACTAACTGTCGAATTCAGTGCGATCAAAGTTTGAAATGAACTACCTGTATCAATCAAATCAACCGCATTATTTCCTACTTTTAGGCGCCTCCTTCGTTCGTATTGTGGAAATAACTGCTGAAAACTAACTGGCATTTTTTTTTCAAATATTTCCTGTTTACTGTAGTTAGCTTCCTTTATTTCTAACCGATGTTTCGTTACGTAAAAGTCGTTATATTAATTCGGCTAAAAATGTTTTTTTGCGCTCGTTTTTGTTATTGTGGTCATTGTGATGATGAAGCAATTGAGCAGTGGTAGTTTGTATGGTCATGTGTTTTTCTCATTGGTATTTCTGTGCTATAAAGTATTCATTATTGCACCGAAAGTTCTTTTTCATTTTCCTTTTTTTTGCTTCCTTTCTATATTTTCTTTCTATCTTTTATTTTTTTGCCTTTACTTTTCTTTTGTATTTCTTCCTTTCTATATTTTCTTCCTTTCTTTTTTTATTTTATTTTGTCTGCTGATAATTTGAACAATAAACTAAACTCTGGTTCGTAATAGTGTATAAGCTATAATTGTTTGGATGTATTTCTGCCGATTTCGAACATTTGCTTGTAAATTGTACGCCTGCAATATTGACTAAACCGCTAATATTAATCAGTTGTCATACATTCAATAATAAGAGGTCCCCTAGGCAGTACTTTACTTCGGGACCTCTTTCTGTACACTCCAATGTATTTGTGCACTATCATGTAGCTAATAAACTTTGATTTGGTTGATTGATTGGTTGCGGCGGCCGATCATCGAATAACGCCTCAGAGTTAAGCTTGGTAGTCAGAAGCGCCAACAGTTGCTTTTCAAACTCGGCCTTCGATTCTATCAGTAATGCCATCATGTCCAGAATTGGCTTAGTGTTGTCAGATAGCGGATCAGTCAGCGCAACACTATCCGAGGAACGTACGGAGGCATTTTTGCTTAACGCGGGAACAGCATTCTCGACCGTCCACATAGTTGAAGCTGCAAAATACTGTCAACACTGCCATTCCGACGGTGCGGAAAGAAAAAAATGCTCCTAGGTGGGCACGCACGGTAAATCAGGGGTTAACTTCGATAAGCGCAAATTCTGTGGCGAGTCACTCACAGGATATGTTGCGCAGCTTTAGGCTGTTCGTTTTCACGCCAGCGTCATCCTTGAGCGGTGACTTGTGGTAGGTGGTTGGAAGCATTCTCCGCTCTCTGAGTGATGCTCGCAATGTACGCACGGACGTCTTTTGTGCCGCCGAATCCGCCGGTGACTTCTGCGTAACAAGGGTTAGCGACCCGAGCAAAGCATACACAGTTCCGAAGCGTTCTGCAAGCATTCCCACGTGCGGGCGGCAGTGTAGCTCGCCAGGCGAGTCAAGGCTCCAAGACAATAAGAAGACAAGGAATAAAGAAAGAAACCACGTTGGGCGCCAGTGAAGGAACGCCCTTCGAAGGTAAAGGGTTCGGAGCCCGAACCCGCCGACGAAGTAACGCCAATCCACATGAGAACAAGTCACCGGTTTATTCAGAGAGAACAAAGGAAGGAAAAAACAAAGAAAGCAACTTTGGAGGCACTGTTACGGGAGTACAGCGAGCGTGCGCGCAAAGACAACATTTCGGCCGTTAAAGCACCGTTTTTTCAGAAAGGTACGGCCTGGTGCTGTACACTCACGACGATACCTTCGGTCACTTGCGCGGACGACGGGTAAAGAGCGTCCGCCGCGGACGCTGGTTGCTCCTCGCTGTCCGGGCGTCATTGCTGTGGCTGGCCGCCCGTCGGTCCCGTCCGCAGCCCGCGGAAGCAGCCGCTCTTGCGTGTGCCCCGTTGCGCACTCCCCTCGGCGCTCCTGTGAGCGGCGCTTTAACGCCACTCCGTTGGTTGTGCTCATGTTCCGGGTTGTATGCGCACTACACGTATTTGTCCCGTCTTACTTTTCATCACTTACGTGCACAAGAGCTCATGACGCACTGACGCCACTATCACTTTTTGACGCGCACACTTCACAGTAATCACCCTTCACAGGCACTCGTAGGGGCTGCGTCCCTACAATTTATATATATATATATATATATATATATATATATATATATATATATATATATATATATATATGTATTATATATATTTATGCTAACAGTTTTGTGACAATGTCCATCATCGGAACAGTCCTTACGCCTTCGTGAAAAGGGAAGTAAACATTCAGGTATCTTCTTTCATATCCAGGCATTGGGCACTGACCTAAACGTTGTCGATTTTCATTGTTTTAAGAGCTTCGTTTTCGGCTATCGGCCTAATAAATATCACACATTGCATTAAAACCTTGCATATCACTGTTTGAGTCGTCGAATGATACAGCAACCCAGTCTTGTTCTTTTGAAGAACTGCAATCCTTCTGAAATGGGCGATATTGTTTTTACGGGTAGTATGCAGTCTCACCTCCGTTTAGCGCGATTTTTCGGACTTTGTCGCACAAACCTCTCTGCAGCCGCCTTCTCATTCGCAAGGTTTTTGATGTATCTCTAGGAGCTTATGTCCTACCTTTCTTCTTTCTTCTATGTCCTTTCGTACGCGGGCAGCTTAAAGTATGGCCTAATGTCTCTTTAGCCATTTCGGCTTTGAGATGCAGTTGGCGCCATGGTATCTTTGTCAATTGTAGTTGGGAGTATATTTATACAAGTGTGTTAGACCTCCATCGGAGTTTTGGTCAAGGCCTGATATACTTCACCGACGGCTTGAGCTGTACGTTGCTCAGATGATGGTGTCTGTCTACAGTGACAAAACGCTGTTTGGGGAAGTTACGGGTCTGTTAGTGACTGAAGACATCATGTAGTCACCCAAATGAAAGCAGTCGCTATTAAAAGCCCAACTACGTTTCCTCAATGCATGGGTATCATTTTGATTGTGTCACGGCTAACACGTAGATGAATCCAACTAGTTCTACTACATTCTGGATGAAGACGGCCTTCCCCTGCTAATGAATGAGACAACAATTGCAAGCGGCATTTTATGAGATTTAAGTTGCCATTTCTCGGCCACAGTAAGTGGCTGCAGGCTGTTGCTACTGTGTGTGTGGGGGGGTGAGAGGTCAGCAGGAATACGAGCCTCTTTTTGGCCATCTTGATGGTGCTGGTGCAGACATGGATTTCGTGTTATTCAAGGATTAGGAAAACAGATTACTCCTTCGACCACTATGTATGCCTTATAGTCCGCTCTATATTAGTGAAACAGTTCGCTGGTCTTCTATCTCGATCTGCTTGCCAAACCAAAACACCAATGGTCGGCTTTCAGAAAGAAAAATATAAATCATGCGCAGACGAAAAAACACTGCTGAAAGGATGTCCCATGCATTAACATAACGCAGAACGGTCGCCAGTTTACCGCAAGCTGCTGATGCGACTTGACCAATAAGCTACCTACCACATGCTCCTACAATCTGTAGTGGAATGTTTGCAGTTGTGAAACCTGTTTCATCAGAATTGCACACGCGGTCCCGAGTTAGCTTCTATTTGCGGGAGACACCGTTCAAGTACGAAAGGAACAAATCGACATTGCTTTTCTGGAAGCTTGTGGCTGACCAAATAGGTAAACTTCCGCCGATCGATGCATTAGTTCAGAATGGCGAAGCAGGAAGCCCATAAACCAGTCTCTACCAGCTACCTCGTTAATTCTCTGTGACGAGGGGCACTTTCGGTTTAAGCCTGTTTTGAATTGGTATCCTAAAATTCAAAACTGCTTTCTTGTAAGCCCATATTGCAATGCAGCAAATATTCTTTCACGTATACTTCATCGTCTTCTCTGTAGAACATACCGAATACTACATGGCCATGGGGTGGTTTTGAGATAATAAATGTTCTGCTACTTCCCATACTTCTCTCTGAGGCAGTGAAACAACGTCCTGGAATGTAGCATCAAACCGTTGGATGTTTGTATTCTGTGAGAATGTCTTTTTCTTGTATAACCTTTATATCTTCCTCAAAACTGCAAATAATGAATTAGGTGGTAATGTAGATAATCACGCACCCAAAGATCCTTTAAGGTCGTTCCCTGCATTTTAAATAATCCTACTGCATGTGACTATGCACGTGTTTCCCTCGAGTTTCTCACAACTGTGCAGATAGCTAAACACTTCTTAAGTGTTCCTAAATTGCTTTTATGATTACCAATTAAACGTGCCTTAACGTGAACTGCCAGTTAACCATCCTCCAGTAAATTAATATAATTTTTACAGTTTCAAATATTCCTACACTAAAATATACAAATGCGCGGCTTCCAGATCTACAAGGCCCATCTCTAAAGCGACTTGTTGACACAGCACCAGCCTTACTTTAAGGAGGAATGGCGCAGTGTCCCCTTAGACCCTCAAATCTAATGTCCAACTCGTGCCTTCAATCAATGGCGGAAAATATATATACATCAGGAAAAATTATCATGTTATGACGGAAGTTATCGCATTAATACATCATTATAAGAAACTACGGAAACAACATTTCGTTACCTAGATACGGTTGTTTTGAATATTAGAGAGGTGCAATTGAGACAATGGATACTTACTTTTCACTCGGGAAGTAGGTGAATTCTAGTCAGAGGAAGATCTCTCCGCCAGAGTCGGCCACCATTATATATAGGCTACCTATACTGAATCGGCATTTAGTGAGTAGTCATTGAGCGTCTTCGAGCGGACTGCTGAAGAGATCAGTCAGCTGTTTCTTTCGAGCACCAGGGCAAACCTCCCGACTGTCCCATATATCTTGCCGATTTTTATTCAAAATGCCCATTGGCTGAATCAGCAATGTAAAGTATGCTAGGAGCCGCACTTAAGAGCCACACATAGAGGCCATATATAGTGATAAAAATTGTTGCGTAAATGAGGGAACATAATCGTGGCGAAGACATTTTAGTTTAAATTAGCCGAAGATAAGAGGCATGGGGGGTACAGGTTATGCAGGCGAGAATAAACAGGGAAGAGGTGGGCTATCTGTTTATAGGCGTGGTGGTCATGAGACCATAAGCGCAATAAGAGGCGGTTAAACAATTCTTTAGGCAAATGAACGACAAGAATTTGGGCAGAAAATGGTGCATTACGGAGATTTTACACAGCAGGGTTGTATTCCAATGGGGGTTTAATTGAGGCTCCCTTGGAACAGTACTATTCAAAATGATGGCGCACGCTACGAAACACGGAGCTTGGCAACACGGCGCAGATGTTCTCTGGGCAGAAGTTGAGGTTCGAATCAAATGCCGAATTTCGTTGCCAACAACCCCATAAATAGCGATGACAAAGGGCTGTAGGGGCAACGTAAAGTGCACGATTTTTTTCCCGCAGGAAGTGCTTCGCTATCTCCTGGAGGTCTGGCGCGCTACTATTACCGTGGACAATGCATGACAGTGTGCAGTGGCACAACTACTTTGATGACCGTACTGGTGACACAAAAATGAAGCCTTGGTTAGGTCGGCTACGGTGCCCGATATGTCATGCACGATTCCCACATGCAGCTGTTCTGAACTCCGCTCGCCAAATCGGCTGCTCTCCATTATTAAAAATTCTCGGGATCTGCTCTACTAAACAAACTAGTAATGTCTGCAACGAATATATTAAAGGACATTATTTTATTCTCTACTTTCACCTGGAGAGGCAGCTCTGTGTACCGTTTGGTATGGCTGACGCTGCAAGTGCCGAGCCGCTGGTGTGGAAATTCTGGGCAGGTTCCCGTGAAGCGCTCTTGGTTTTTGAAGCGCGTCATGGTGGCATCGTCAAAAGCGAAATAAACAGTCGACCACATTTGCTTAGTGCCACTCCTTAAATTTCACCACACGGTCCAAGCTGTATAAAATCATCTGCATCTTCAAATGTGTCGCCATGAAATGATCGCGCAGTGCGTTTCCCATTCAGAATAAATGACAGGGCACTCCCTATTTGCAGAATTCTCTGATCACCCGTTGCACCCATCGCCACCTTGGTTCTGGTTGCAACGAGCCACAACAGTCACAAAAAGCAGGCCGAGAAGCTCTAATTGATATTGAGAGAGCGAGGAGCGAGGTCTCGGAGACGACGTTTATTGTCCTGCTTCGACCGAACGTTCCGCGAAGCGCGAGCCGAAGGATGATGATGATGATTTTTTACAGGTGTAATGGCGTTGGGGCGTGAGTACAAGAGATTGGGAAGCGTATGTCTCGGTGCTCACACTGGCCATGATAGTGGCGGTATCGCTTGAACTGTGTGTGGCATTATTGTAACGCCACAAATGCTCACATATTTTTCCCCTCGGCTGAAGGCGGCCGCGTGGGTGCTGGCGGTAACGGTTGGCCACGGTTAAAACACTTCAAGCGGGAGACATACACGATTTCTGTTCAACGGCAGCGACGGTCTCCTGGGACATCCTGTGGAGAAACGCGATAATTGACGGGAGAAACTTCGTCTACGACGAAGTAGGAACCGAGGTACCTGTGAAGAAACTTTTCACAGAAGCCTGATGTGCGAATCGGAGTCCAAAATACCACCTCATTCCTTTTGAAGAACTGAACATAACGATGTGATGCGTCGTATCTTGCCTTCCGTTCTTGCTATCTCAAATCCGTGTGAACTCTTGCCATGCGTCGACAGTGGGCGATCCGCGTGGTGAACTGTTCATAAAATGGTGATGTGGAAGAAACCGGAGCCGAGAAAAAGGTGGTTTCCACTGCAAAAGG
The DNA here is from genome assembly GCF_048455015.1 of Haemaphysalis longicornis. Taxonomy (NCBI): domain Eukaryota; kingdom Metazoa; phylum Arthropoda; class Arachnida; order Ixodida; family Ixodidae; genus Haemaphysalis; species Haemaphysalis longicornis. The sequence continues at coordinate 121,044,790 of NW_027526385.1, read as the reverse complement.
GGGTTGGCCGCCATAAACAATGAAAAAGGTAGAGTAACCCGTCGTTCGTTTAACCGCTGAATTCTAAGGAGATGTAACAAAGTGTAGGATGATGTCCCATTTTCTGTGGTCGGGGCTGATGTACATAGACAGCATATCGGACAAAATGCGGTGGAAACGTTCGGTACCGCCTTTTGGTTGGGGATGATAACTAGAACAAATTTTATGAATGGTGTTGGCGGCACGAAGGACTTCGGCAAGGACCTGAGAAAGAAATGTCTTGCCGCGTTCACTCAGTAGGACCCGAGGGGCTCCATGTCGCAAGACGAAATTGCGTAAGGTGAAGTCGGCAACTTCGTAAGCACAGCCAGGCGGGAGGGGAGCAGTCTCCGCGTATCAACTCAACTGGTCGACCGCAGTTACGATCCAGCTGTTGCCATTATATGTAGGAGGTAAGGGCCCAAACCGGTCTTTGCCCACGGCTTCAAAAGGAACAGATGGGCATGAAACCGGGCGCAACAATCCAGCGGGAGGGGACGTACACCGCTTGCGGTGTTGGCACGATGCGCACAATGCCATGTACTTTGAAACACTTGTGAATAAGCCTGGCCACCAAAACCATCTCCGGACGCGGTCGTAGGTCTTTTCAAAGCCAAGATGTCCAGCCATCGCATTATCATGAAGTGCTTTGAGCACGCCAAGACGAAGTCCACGAGGTAGTACTGGCAGCCATTTGTAGCCGGTAGCATGGCGATTCGTGTGGCAAAGTACGCCATCAATCAGCCTGAAGTTGTTATATTGGCATCGCAGCCGGAAGGGCAGATTCGTTGAGGCGGTCGATTATAGTGCGACAATACGTATCCGCCCGCTGAATCGATGGCGGGTCAGTAAACGCATCCACTGAAGTGGGGCTGATAGGCGCCAACGGTAGACGTGTTGGCGTGGCTCGGGGAAGGTTGCAGACGACGAAGTAGATAGTGGGCATGTCGTTAGGGCGTCAGCATCTAAATGCTTTTTACCTGACTTGAACACGACCGTAAAGTCAAACTGCTGCAAACGTAAGACCAAACGGCCTAGGCGCCCAGATTAATGTTTCATAGTTGAGAGCCAACACAGGGCATGATGATCTGTTACGATGGTGAAATGACGGCGGTACAAGTATGGGCGAAACTTCTGAATGGACCAGACAACAGCTAGGCATTCTTGTTCAGTGACAGTGTAGTTTTGCTCAGCGGGTGTCAGTGAGCGACTAGCATAAGCTACCACCCTTTCTCTGGATTGAGTGTCATACTGAAGAAGAACGGAGCCAATGCCGCACCCGCTGGCATCAGTATGCAGGATGGTAGATAGACGCTGTGTCGTCAAAACGGCACGGGACGTGATCGTCTGTAAGGGCGGCCTTAAGGGCTTGAAAAGCTTTCAGACAACCGTCCGACCAGATGAAGGGCACGTTGACACGTAAACGCTGGTTCAAATGGGAAGCGGTGGTCGTGAAGTTGCAAATAAAACGGCGAAAGTGCGACGCCAGGACATGGAAGCTCCGCAGATCTTTCAGTTGGAGGGGCCGAGGAAAGTTTACAACTGCGACTGTATTTGTCTGGATTCGGACGTATTCCCTCTTTGGAGACATGCCCAAAAACGTTGATGCTCCTGCTTGCAAAACGACACTTCCTTGTATTCAGTTGCATTACGGCATTAGACTGGCAGGTCAGTACTTCGTCAAGGTGCTGCAGATGCTGCTAAAATGTGGTCGCAAATATTACAACATCCTCCAAATAACACAGACAACTCTGCCTGTTGAGGAAACCAAGCATCGTGCCCAAGAGTAGTTCGAAGGTAGCCTGAGTTCCACAGGCCAAACAGCATGACGTTAAATTCATACAGTTCATTTGGGGTGGTAAAGGCCGTCTTCTCCTTGTCGGCTTCGTGCATGGGTATTTGCCAGTACCCGGAGCGAAGGTCGATGCTTGAGAAGTATTCGGCCCCTTGACAAGTCTACGGCATCGTCTATACGGGGCTTAGGATAGACGTCCTCTCGAGTTATTTTATTGAGCGCCTGGAAATCAAAGCAGAGCCATACAGATCCTACCTTTTTCTCAACCAAAACAACAGGAGACGACCACGAGCTCGTCGGTGGGCGAATAACGTTCCGTTTGAGCATATAGAAAACACTATCTTGAATTATCTTCCGCCCAGACGAGGAGACTCGGTACGGTCTGCGTGGAATCATGGCTGACCCGTCTGTTTCAATTCGGTGCTCTGTTGCAGCAGCCTGCGTGAGCCCAGGAGAATGGACGTCAAATGAATCCCGGTGCTTGGCCAAAACATCGAGTAGTAACATGGCCTGATGAGGTGTAAGGTCTCTTCCGTGCGTGGCAGTAAGAGCGGACATATCCGCTGGCACAACCATGAATGGGCTAATTGTACTTGACGTGCCACTGGAAACCACTGAAGCAGGACTGCTATCAGCCACCGAAGCGTTTCGAGTTCCTTCAGACAAAACAATGTTCTCATTTGTGGTGTTGAAAGCAGCCAGGACTGCAGACCCACTCACAAAACGAAGGAGGCATAGAGCGATGGCAATTCCTTGCTGCAGAAATCGAGTACATGAACCGCCACAGCATCACCTTCGGCGAATGCGTCTGAAGAAATGGATAGAATGCCTTCACAAATTGCTTCCAGAACGTGATCATCATTCAACTTCAGGGTGGGGTATGACACGTTCTGAGAACTGAAATATTCTGTGTCATCAATATGGATAGCCGGGTGACGACATGAGATAACGGTAGAGCCAGAGGAAAAAAAGTCCCATCCAAGTATGAGGTAATGGGCACACGGGGTAATAACTGCACACTTATAAAATAGATGCAGCGATGGCGTAGGGGGATGCAGCGATGGCGTAGAGGCAGAACACCCGCCTCGCGTGCAGAAGGACTGTGGTTCGAATCTCTGTGCCGGACCATTCACACCAGATTAAAAAAAAATCCGCGTATTGATGGAATTGCACAAAGGGGCTTGGGGTGCGGTTCGACCCCGGCGAGCATTGCCGGCAATGCACTCCCTCACCAGAGCAGGATTGGCCACTTTGGTGTAGTAACGGCCACAACCTCCCATGAATACGCCAATTAACCTTCGGCCCTCAGTCCCCAGCGGCTGCGAAGCAACTGACCACTGCGGCGGTCAGACCTGTGACGCAGCAGAGGGTGCTAAGAATCCCTGGATCCGGACAGGCCGCCAATGGAATCTGAACTTGGCAACGTTTACCGCGCGAACCTTATCTAGCGAACCAAGTCTCGAGGTGTTGTTCGAGGAATTAGAGGGCATTAAATGGAATGCAATAGGGCTTAGCGAGGCTAGGAGGGCAGGCGAAGCCTTTACGGTGCTGAAAAATGGACACGTCCTATGTTACCGTGGTCTAGAGGACAGAAGAGAACTGGGAGTGGGACTTCTAGACAATAAAAGCGTAGCTGGAAACTAAGACGAATACTATAGCATTAACGAAAGGGCAGCAGGTCTTGTAATTAGGCTCAATAAGAGGTACAAGCTCAAGGTGGTGCAGGGCTACGAGCCCACATCCAGCCATGACGACCAAGTAGTGGAACGCCTCTATGACGATGTGGGATCGGCAATGGCTAAAGTGAAAACACAGTATACCGTAGTTATGGGGGACTTCAATGCTAAAGTAGGCAAGAATCAGGCTGCAGACAAGGCAGTTGGGAACTATGGTCTGGGCTGTAGAAATTGCAGGGGGGACCTACTAGTTGAGCTTGCAAAACGGAACAACCTACACATAATGAATACCTTCTTCTGTAAACGGGAGAGTCAGAAGTGGGCCTGGAGGCGCCCGACTGGGGAGCACAAAAGGAAAAAAACCACGCCATATCCACGGAATGAATGATGATAAGTGGGGCGAAGCTCGAGTGGGGGAGATCATCGGTAACCGTAACTCTCCCGTGAAAGTTCGCCCATTACATCATTAAGAAAGACGTAAGACTGTGTGCAGAGTCAATGCTCCCAGGCCCAGACCTGGTGAAAGACCCCGCGCCCTCGACGACTACCCCGCACCTCACCACAATTTGTCACGTAGGATGGGTCACAACGGTAAAGAAATACCTTTTATTTAGGGCGAACTTGTGCCCGAACAAGCCCACAGGAAATGAGCAAAGGTCCTTGAGTCTCATTCAATCTCCGAGAACGACTCCCTGCGTTCGTGGGGGTGGGGGTGCTGATTTATTAACAAAGGAGGGAGAGAAAAGACATGGGGATATTGTTGAACTCAACGGGGAGTTCACCCTCATACGACCCAGTCCAGGGAAGGGCATTGGGGCTTCAAAGGATAGGAAGAGAGAAGGGGGAAGAGAAGTGCGTTAGGAGAGTGGGAGATAGTCTATATCGCGTTCGTTTAGTCCATGACTCGATGGCTACAAACGCAGCGCTAGTCCTGTTGTAACCAGGAAGTTGACTAGGTGCTGGAAGACCTCCCGTCCGATGGCGTCCGGTTCCATGGGGAACAGGAAATCTTCTAGCTTGTGGCTGGGGGCACCGAGTCACTGGAGTTCGGCCCGGAGTTGTGTCCTTGCGGTGTCGAGCTGCGGGCAAGAGCACAGCAAGTGCTCTAGCGTCTCGGGGTCTGGGCAGTCGGCGCAGGTGGGGGATGCTCGGCGGCCTTGGTGGTGCATGCGCGCTCCCAAGTTGCAGCAATTGAGCCGCAGGCGAAGAAGGAGCGACCGGGCGTCTCTGCTAATGCGTCCGGGCAAGACCCGTGGGGCCTGCCCACTGACGGCTTGGGCATCTGGATGCATGGCCTCCACCACTCGTGCCAGGATAGTCCTTGCAGCGTCAAATGACACCACATCCCGGGAGGCTGGAAGCCCTGCCTAGCGAGCAGCACCTTTGGCCAAGGCGTCTGCAACCTCGTTGCCCGTGATGTTCACGTGCGATGGCAGCCAGTGTAGTCGCAGTGGACACCCCTGCGGTTCCACCGCATGAAGCTTGGCCGCCAGCGACCGCTCAACGTAACCGCTAGAGCTGGCTGGCTGGTCGGTGGCACGCAGACGGAGGAGGGCAGACCGTGAGTCAGTCAGGATGATGGCCCCCCGGGCCTGGGTGCCCTGCTTGAGAAGAAGATCTGCAGCCAAGTGGAGTCCAGCCAGCTCAGCGTGGGTGGATGAGGCAGGGAAGGGCAGGCTGCACACCTGGCTGGTGCCGAGCTCTAGGGCCGTACAGGCGGCTCCGGCTCTGCCCATCGACTGTTGTACAGATCCACCCGTGTACACTTGCAGATGTCCGGCAGCGTCGCCCTGCAGCAGGGCAGCCACCTCTTGGTAGACGGCCTGGGGTGGAGTCGACGTCTTACTATGGACCCCCGGCAATGTGGTGACAATGCGTAGAGCCTGCCCCGTGCCTGGGGGTGGTGGCTCCAGGCGTGGCCGCTGCGGCAACGCGATGTGGCTCTCGTACGTACTGAGCAGCATGCCCATCCGAGAGTTGGGCCGGCTGCGGTAGCGCTCAAGGAGTGCCACGCCGTCAGGTGTGCCCTGCAGGCGGTAGATGTGGTGGAGACCCACCTGCAGGGGCCGCATCTGGATGGGCCAGAAGCCTGCCTCCGTGTATGTCGCCGCCACCGGAGATGTGCTCGGAAGGCCCAAGCAGAGGCGGATTGCCCGGCGCTGATCCACCTCCAGCTCCTCCCACCGGCGCGGCCTGAGTTGCACTAAAGGCAGAGCATACAGGACGGCGGACGATGCCATCCCGTGGAACACCTTCAGGGCTACAGTGTGTGTGCAGCCCTGTCCATGCGCTAGCAACCTCCGCACGCCCTGGTGGACCCTCGTTGTGCGTTTCCGAAGCGCCTTTCGTGGCGTGATCTCTTGCGTGATGTCCCCCTCGCAGTGCACGTGCGCTCGCGCCTCACTTGGCGAACACAGACAAGCTCGCGCTCCCGGTGCCGTGTTTGCGCTGCCGGATGCAGTAAGTTCTTGCGCGTGCAACGCGGCCCACTTTGCGACATCTCCGAAAGCATGCGGCGGTCACGTACCACGAGACACAAGGGATGGACAGATCCATGACCTAAGGATCTTCGCCCCTAAAAGACTTTATATTATGCGATAACCCTGGAGTCATGCAGGATGTGGAAGTGCTCGGAAGGGTAAGGTGTAGTGACCACCGTATGGTAAAATCTCGAATTAGGCTAGATTTGATGAGGGTCCGCAACAGGCTAGTACGAAAGAAGCCGATAAATTAGCTAACAGTAAGACGTAAAGTAAAAGAACTCAGAATCGCGCTGCAGAACCGATATTCCGCCCTTAATGAGGAAGCCGAGCTTACGACACAGGAAGCCAGCGATAACTTTACATGCATTATCACGGAGTGTGCAGTAGAAGTCGGGGGCACTATGGCTGGACAGGATACTGGTAAACTTGCACAGCAAGCGAAATATCTAATCAGGAAACGGCAAACCACGAGAATCTACCGCAGCTGACAGAATAGAACCAGCCGAGCCCTCAGAGGTAATCAATAAGCGTAAGACAGCTGACATACGGAAGTATAATATGGAGAGGATCGAATACGCTGTTAAGAACGGAGGTAGCCTGAAAGCAGTGAAGAGACCTCTTGGCGTGGGGAAAAATCAGATGTATGCACTTAAGGATAAGCAAGGCAATGTCATCACAAATAGGGATAAAATAGTCACAGTGGCCGAGGAGTGCCATAAGGATCTGCACAGTAGCCCGGACATACAGGATAATGCCGAACGAGACAGTAGTTCGGAGGAGATAGACATCCCACAAGTAACGACCGAAGAAGTAAGGAAGGCTTTGAAAGAAATGAAAGGGGGCCAAGCACCTGGTGAGGATCAGATAACAGCAGACCTCTTGAAGGATGGCAGAGAACTTGTACTTGAAAAACTGGCAAACTTGTGTACGCAATGCCTAATGACCGCAATGGTACCGGAATCTTGGAAGAACGCGAACATAATCCTAATCCATGAAAAAGGCGACATGAAGGACTTTAAAAATTACAGGCCGATCAGCTCACTGTCAGTCGTCTACAAGGTATTTACCAAGGTAATCGCTAACCAAATCTCTGCAACCTTAGATTTCAGTCAACCTAAAGGACAAGCAGGGTTCCGTAAATGTTATTCAGCAATGGACCATATTGACAGGATCAATCAGGTGATAGAGAAGTGCGCTGAGTATACTGAACCCCTGAATATAGCCTTCATAGATTCTAAGAAAGCATTTGACTCGGTCGAAACCCTAGCAGTCATTCAGGCATTAAGGAACCAGGGGGTAGATGAACATTATGTAAGAATACTAGAGGATATCTACAATGGGTCTACAGCTACCATATTCCTCCATAGGGAGAGCAGTAAAATACCTATAAAGAAGGATGTCAGCCAAGGAGACAAAATCTCTCCAATGTTATTCACAGCATGCTTAGATGAAGTATTCAGAACGTTGGATTGGGAACAGGTGGGAGTAAGGGCTAATGGAGAATACATCAGTAATCTCAAATTTGCTGATGACGTTGCCTTGCTAAGTAACTCGGGGAACGAATTGCAGAGCATGCTTTCCGCACTGGGCCAACAGCGTAGAACCATGGGCCTGAAAATATTATGCGGAAAACTAAAGTAATGATCAATAACCTCGGGACAGCATAGCAGTTTGAGATAGGTGGCGAGCCAGTGGAAGAGGTGAGCGAATATATCTACTTAGTCCAAGTTGTGACCCCAGATCCCAACCATGAGGCAGAGGTAATTAGAAGGATCAGAATGGGGTGGGGTGCATATGGCAGACATTCTCAGATAATGAATAGCAGCCCACCATTGTCGCTGAAGAAGAAAGTGTATGACAGCTGCATCTTACCGGTACTCACCTACAGGGCAGAAACTTGGAGGCTCACTAAGAGGGTTCAACTTAAATTGAGAACGACTCAGCGGGCAATGGAGCGGAAAATGATAGGTGTAACATTAAGGAACAAGAAGAGAGTGGAGTGGGTCAGGGAGCGAACTGGTATTAAAGACATATTAGTAGAAATTAAGAAGAAGAAATGGACGTGGGCAGGGCATGTACTGCGAAGGCAAGATAACCGCTGGTCATTAAGAGTAACAGAGTGGATCCCTAGAGAAGGCAAGCGTTGCAGGGGGCGACAGAAAGCTAGATGGGAAGATGAGAGCAAGAAGTTTGCGGGAATAAATTGGTCACAGTTGGCACAGGACGGAGGTAATTGGAGAATAATGGGAGAGGCCTTTGCCCTGCTGTGGGCGTAGAAAGGCTGGTGATGATGATGATGATAAAATGCAGAAGTCTTCCTATCAAAACACGCACGGTAAAATAAGCAGTGGGCTTGATGCCACTGTAACTGGCCCAACGTAAACAAAGACCGGAACAAGGAGTCTTGACTTTTCTCAGACGCAAACACATCTTACCCGAAATCACAGAAATACTAGCCCCAGTGTGAACTAATACTTCCACATCAACACCTCTGAAAAAAACAGACACCCTATTAGCCGGTAGCTCAGGAGGAAATGTGGTAGGTTCAAGTGATGCAGTTTGCCTCTAAAAACTGCTGCACCTAGTTTTTCTGTTGTCGGTTGGGAGCAGTAGTAACAGGTCGAAGTGATGACAAGGCACGACGGAATGGCGAAGGTGAACGACGTCGAGTTGGGGGAGAATCGTGGGCATAGTCCTTTGCGTCAGGGGAGGGAGACGAATGGGCTTGAGGGCGCGAGTACTGACGCCCTTGGGGAGCGTAGCTGAACGGCTCTGTCGATCGAAGGTGACATAGCCTTGTCGCTCATCTAGCTGGCGCCTGCGGCAAAAACGGGAAATGTGTCCTGTGATGCCGCAGCAGAAGCACACAGGCCGGTCGCCTGGAGCACGCATTAGTCGCCACGTTGACGAGTAACGTGCGGTATTGAAGGCGCAGAGAGGGCGGTTAAGGGGGCAGGCGTAGTCGGTTGCACGATATATTCCACGAAAAGAAATGTTCGGGATGAAGCTTCTGAGTACGTGCGAATGTGTAGTGGAGCAGACTGACATGGCGGCAGAATGTTGGTCATACACGCCAGCTCTTCCTTGATCACGTTCCGCAGTCCATGCGCGCCGACAGGGGCATTCTGGAGGCAAGGAGCGTCACGCAGCTGTAGCTTCTCGCGTATCATAGCGCGTAATAAAGCACGCAGCTCTACATTCACAGAGGGTCTAATAAGCCAGGAATCCTGTTGGAGGCGAATAGCTTGCATATTGTCAATGCGCATCATATCGCTCGCACTTCTGCAATAGCGGTGGGTTTTTGAATCGCCAGGGCATTGAAAGCGAAATAGGAGATTCCCTTCATGATGTTCGTACATTATCCGTCTCTGGCATGTTTTGTCAACTCGACGACACAGTCCGACTACGTTTTCTATGTACGGAGCGTAGGTTTCCTCCGGGTGCTGTATGCGGGCGTCCAGTTTCTTTTTGGCTCCAGCCGCGCTAGCAGAGGACGTGCCGCAAATCTGACGCAATTGCTGAGTAGAGCTGCTCCAATCAGAGAACCTATCTGCATTACTGAGGTACCAGGTCTCGGCCACTTTTTCATGGAGAAACCAACGTTCGGGAGCTTGAACATGTCGTCCCAGTTGTTGAAGGAGCTTACCCTGTTGTACTGATGGCGCATTCGTCCACGTCTTCAGCACGGAGGCCATTGAAAAATGAAGGATCGCGCTGGCGAGTGGTGACAGTAATGGCGGGCTGGACAGGTGCTGCTGCGTTGGTAGCACTACGGCTGCTCTCGTGCTGCATGGTTCTATTTGCTAGCGCCAAACGCCGACCCGATCGTATCTCCAGCGGTGCGACCAAGAGAGGTAGACGTCGGGATAAACAGCACACTCCACCACTTGAGCGAGTGAGGGACGAGGTCTCTGAGACGACGTTTATTGTCCTGCTCGGAGAGAACGTTCCGCGGAGCGCAAGTGCAACGATGATGATGGTGATTATTTACAGATGATAATGGCGATGGGGCGTGAGTACAAAATATTGGCAAGCGTATCCCTCGGTGCTCACACTGGCCATGATAGTGGTTGTATCGCTTGCACTGTGTATGGCACTAATGAAACGCTGCGAATGCTCACAATATAAAGAGCCTGTTGGTGGAATGTTCAACACAAAGAAAACGTGTCCGCTTTCAATGATAGTTCACTGCTAGCTCAGCAATACGTGTGACATCTGTGGGCAAATTTATTGCGCAGAGCCCTAAACGCTTCAGTTTTAAATTTTTGTCCCGGGTTTTACTTTATTTATTGGATTTATTATAATATGGTTGTCTTATTTGAGTGTGAAAGAGGAATATGTAGGATTTTATTATTTACTTTGAAGCATGAACCAGCCTCAGTAGAAGCAATAATTGTACGGGCGGCACGTGAATGTCAAAATGCTAGCGGAGTTTCTCAGCAAGCGCAGATCCACCGTTTTTTTCTCCATACACCTCTGGTTAAGAAGAAATAACGGTGTTTTCGGTCTTCAACATGGGGTATTTAGAGTGGTCCACATATTTTATAAAATTTGTTTCATTATTCACCTTGCGAAACGCGGCACGTTTGTTTATTCAAGGTAAATTTATAAAAATTATGCAAATAATCTAATTTTTTGATTTTCGCCTATTACAAAAACACAAATGTCACGTACTCCAATTACTATCAAAATTGTGGCGTCAATCGAATGCTTGCTAGCCATCTTACATGTCCTGGTTTTCACAAGAAGAAATGCCATTATGTAGAGGTTTTTGCATTACTTATAAAGACGTTTCAGCATGAATCAGTTTGCCTTATCGTCACATATATGCTTCCTATATGTTCCTTTTATGCATGAAAACACTAACGTTTCCTCTCCTGCTTTTATGAGGCTCAAAATTGTGTTTTTTATAGTTAGTGAAGAATTTGTTGAAAAAATATAAAGAATTTCTATGTTGTTTCTTAGGCTTCTAAAACAGCTACCGGATGCTAACGTATGCCTTAGGTATTCCGGAAAGAAATGATCCAATGAGCTTTTACAAATGGCTGTATTGACTGCTGGGGCATTTATACTCCTTTTAGACACATTAAAAAACGGAGAAACAACATTTCAAACTAGTTTTGCATGCGAGGTTCTAAGACAACAAATTTGTGATCAAGTCACTCATAATAATGAATGTTTTACGAAATAAGTGACTGAAGCAATGCCGCATATATTCAATGAATGGCGAAAGTGTTGCGAGGACACCCGAGGTATATTTCTAGATACCTGTGATCACTAAATTAGTTGATATTTTTAGCAGAGTTTTGAAGTCATCGTTTATTTCGGAATTGTCTTGAACAACATAAAAGATGTGGTCTTTTTTCGTGCGTTACAAGGCCATATTCGTAGTGCTACTTCTGCAAAATGACGCACATGAGTTCCCTTGAAATTGTACCACGTAGGAAACATTTATAAGAATGGTCTGCGACAGTGCTAAGATAGAAAAGTTATGACCTGATGTATTGAAAATTACTTCAACAGAGAAGATGAGGTATGTAGTCAATTTGCACACCAAAAAATTATTACAAATTTATATATCGGCTAAGGTCAGAGACGCATTGCATAGATCACGCGGAATTTGCACTTTTTACCTTGGTAACGCGGTAGTCATTTTGGAGAAAAGGCAATTTCCTTGTCTAGAAGATTTATTTAATAAATCATACAGAAGTTGCACATTTTGAGAACTTAATAAAATCTTGGGTTTTTTTTGAGCACCTAGCCAAGGTAGCGAATTAAAATTTTAGAGTTTCGCAACCATTGTGTATACTTCTGGCGAATTTAGGTTTTTGAAGCAACAATGGTTCAACTTGAAAAAATTGCCCGTGGAGCGATAAACCAGGCATTTTGCTCCAACTTGAGAACCAGTACAAAAAATCAACATCTTTTATTTTGTCCAACTTCAACAAATTGCGACAAGGCTCATTACTTCGCATGAATCAAAGCAACGTTAAAATATGAAAAGCAGTACGCGACCTTCTTGCGGTATTTCCTTGACATGTACTTGCGGTTTGTAACAAACTGAACGTAAGACAAGGAATCGCACGTAAAAGTTGCGCGCTCTACGGGTGTTCAGAAACTAATGATTATACCAAGCATTTGTGATAAACGATTATAACAATACCTAATAGCTATATACTCAGCGCGTTATAGTTCTCAATTACGTTTTTCACACAGAAACAGAACTGGCAAACAAAATTTTCATTTATTGCACCTAAGCTATGCCTTGGCTTTTAAGTGTACCATAGGTCGAAATGGAAGTAGAATTTGTCCCCGTAATTATATAGTCATGTTCGTAATTATATAGTAATTATAAAGTCATATAGACATAGTCTTGTTCGTCTCCCTAATGAAAACGGCCGCCTGGGGCGATAGTCGAACATGCATCCTGTCTAGCCACTCAGTCGCTCAACAATACAAAAAGATGGGACTTTTCTTGTACTTACACTTTTCAGGGGCCAAATGTTTATGCAAATTATGATTTGCTACCAGAGTTCGGGGTTAGGGTGTGTGCCTTCTTCCTAGCTGCGTGCACAACCCTGCAAGATAATGTTCTATATATTAACAGAGACAAAACCAAGGGGAATGTTTACTCTTAGTATTGCTTCCAAATGCCACAGTTGTGTCTTCTTTTAGCTCAGTCATCAACGGTGCACGTGGGGCCACCCGGGACATACAATCAGAACATTCGTGCGTGTACCTTCGCTATGTTGCGACCATGTAAAGAGCGTTGAAAGATCACGTTTATTTTTAAGAAAAAAGGCTGCCACAGGTTACGAATTTAATCTTGTAGGGCGGAAAATAGCTCAAATAACACACTGACTGCCACTTTATCTAAAATGGATGGTCGAACTGTTTCGTAGTGAATCGTTAATCGTTATTTTTTCGCCACAGTTCCTGTTCGGGTAAAGCGGGTTCAATTTTAACCGTTTGGGTTTGGATTTCCTAGCGCTAAAGATACCGGTTATGTTCAGCTTTTAGGTTCGTTTCAGTTGTAGTCCGACGCCCTCGTGCAAACGCGAAAAAAACGGGTGAAAAGGTTTAACTGGGGGGTTATATAGAGCGTAGGTAACAGTGGAGCACTCCTAATTCTTCTGGTGACATGGGGAAGTTAAACGAGAGCGAAATTCTCTGCACACGGGCCACGGGCCGTTTTTTTCTCGTGTTTTATGAATTTATTATCCTAGTTACAGTTAACTCCTTAACCTAGGTCCCCGCCAGTGGGGCAGGTGTGGCAGAGGAGATCAAAGATGGCGGAGAATACGTGGACAGATGATGTGCCGTCTTGCATGCCGGATTTCTGAATGTAGGGGAATAGTGAGTCGAGGATCATGTTCCTGGGTTCTTTAGACCCAATGCTATGGCCTAATTACAGCATTGTTTATCTCCACCATCATTCACATACCAAACAACGTAGTGGCTGACAACACCGGAGCGCGCCTGGGCCCTTTAGTTGTCTTCAAGTCGTCGAACACCACATCGCCCACAACAGCTGCGTGTCCGTACATCGCTACTTCTCCAAATTGATGAATCTGACATACATGTATTCGCATTCACAATTATTAAACATTTTCTCAGAGTGCTAAAAGTCTTTGTTTCCATTGAACTGAACGCCTTTTCATTATTTGCTACGAATGACTGACTGTGAAAACATTTCTTTTTTTACTAGTGCCCCTGCTAAAATCGGCATTTGGGTGCGACATACCCGGCCAGTTACCTAAAGAACCCGTAAGTATCAATAAACAGTGCACATTTATTCTATCTGGTTGGTGCTGTCGGCTCTTCAATCTAATGCAGTATCTGGCGGTCTTCATTTTGTAAGCCAGCAGCTAGAATTAATTTCCCCTAATAAAACGGTGCCCCATTTCAACCATCTAAGCTTGCACTAGCTTTACACTTGCTCCACACTTGTGGGGTGCACGCGATGGCGGTTCTGATGACCAAAATTCGGGGCTGCCGCCTTTTTCTCCGTTACTGAGACAGACATTTCCCGCACGCAGAAACAATGCTACCGGGTTTTCACGATATTACATCTTTCCACAAGCGATCTTTTATAGCACCGCTATTTAAGCTTGAACTTCGTTAGCTGGCGTTAGCAAAACAAAACAATATACTTTTGTGAGGCACCCAGCCGACGTTCGCACAGCTGCGTGGGCGGACCTAAGCTTAGCTCAACTATGGTGTGAAAACGCGCCGGCACCGCTAGGCCTTTGAGAACATACCTGCCGAGGATTCGTGGCATGATCTCTCGCGTGCTCTTCTCCTGGCTAGCTGACGTGAGTTCGCGCCTGATGTAGGAAGCACAATACCGCTCGCGGTAGAGTCCCATAGTTCCCAAAGCTGGTTGCAGACTGTTCTAGCACGTGCTCACGCAGTCCGTTTTGGGATAGATGGGAAAGCCTGCGGATGAAAACCCCGGCCCTGCAGTCACAGAGAACGTACAGTGGAAAGTCAGAAATCTTATAAGCGCTGCAACGGCCGGTTCTCGGACGCAGGGGGGGGGGGATGGGCCGGCAGAAGATTGTCACTCCCGAAGGAAAGGAACCAGGGCGCGAACGCTGCCATGCAGCTACCCTGGAACGTATCCGAGGAATTCGGTCCTACCCCGCTATCGTGCAGGGGAAGCAGCGTGAAAATGTCATCGAGTTCCAGAAGATCCGGAGTTACCAGCTTCCGTGCATTGAACATAGTGTAATGACCTAGTGTTGTTTGCACTTTTGGGTGGCAACGACGCTAGCACACCAAAAAACTGACCTAGTCGCCAACCGTAACCAAGAAAAAAATGAAGGAAGCTGACACTAAGGCGTAAGACAGGAAGGTAGGGAATCACTACGAAACTGCAGCGCTTTTCACTTTTTGGGGGTCAAGGCGTTGTTTAAGCCTTCCTGCTGTACGGCACACCACCGCTGGGTGTGCGTCTTCCTCTATTGCACACAGTTCTGAGCCGCACTTAGAATCGTGTCCTTCCTTCGTGGCGCACGCGTATTGCTCCAGCGGCGGCCCCTGAGCCTCTGTCCGCCCCGTCCCGTCAACCCATCCCGCGCACGTCTACTTTCCTTCCTCGTCTAAAGCGGGGGACACATGGGCGGAGAGGGACGCGTCTGTGCACGCGATTCCCCGGAACGGCCTCCGCCTGGTACCCAAAACCGGCTCTCCGCATGCGTCAAACCTGCTAGATATTTTCCGCGGATGCCGTGCGTTAAACGTGAGGGCAAATAACTTGCCGGGTGCGGCAGCCAATAATAGCACGAGGCGCGGAAGCGTCATTCATGACGTTTCGCGCCGGTTTCAAACTGGAGCCTCCGCTCCTGAATTTTGCGAGGTGGCTTTCTCCTGCGCCGCAGCCCGGAGCAGCTGTAGGGCGGCCCGCATCGCCGAAAACGATCTGCTGATATCTCCGGTACGAACAGAACCAAATATATGGCATGAAAAAACAACTACGTATCCCTTTTGCTTGCATTGTAATTGCAAAAAACCACACTGCATAAAGTTAAATTAGGAGCAACATGTCTGAGAACTGTTGGCATTACAGTCTTTTTTTTTCCTCCGTGTAGTCAGCGAAGGCTTCCTTTATCGTGGTTGATTCGGTGGTTTTATAAAAGGTCATGTGAAAAGAACAACCATCGAAACCATATTCTTGCCACATTGAATGAGAAAAGCATTTGCAGAAATCCACATAATTGTAAATAATGCGTAGCATTCTTACGCCGCTAGTATTCATTGAGTTTTTTAGAGACAGATTTGGGTATGAGTAGCTTAATAATTTGGGGTATTTTATTTTGATTTTTATTTTGTTACTTTTCGCCAATGATCTAAATTACACCATTATATTGATTAAGCAGTTCACCAATAGTGTGTTTTTCCGCAGGTGACAGGCCTACTGCTGGTTTCTCCGTTGGCGCGATTGTTTATTCGTGTTGTCGTTCTTTTCTGGGCTTTTTGAGTTAAGTCTTCGTTTTTCAGAAGACATGTATGAGATGCATTTTTTAAATTTCGTCCTCATTCTCGCGAAATGGTTATATTGTGTATTTGGGGGGGGGGGGTGGTATTGTGTTTTACCTTTTACCTTCATTACGCTATTACAACGATTAAATGCGTTATTTCCACCAGTTATGCATTGTTGTGGAACTGCAGGGCGTTACATGACTGGCTCGTCTCCGCAATTTTTTTCGTAATTTCAACGCTCTTTTCTCGGCTTTTTAAAGTTACGTTTTTGTTCTCGAGCTGATGTAGTACGTATTTTTAGTAAGTTCAAAGTTGGGATTATTTTTTTTCTTTTTTTGTAGTACATTTTTGTTTCTCAACTCAAAACTCCGCCTGGCCAATTATACCTATTTACGCTATAATGAATATAAGGCCCCAATTACTTAAAGCAACGATCTCCTACGAGCGGAAATCACGAGCATCGCGGGGCACCCAGGAGAACTCCGTCAAGCGTCAATGAGGCCCTTGTGCGGGCTGCCAAAGGCTGTATGCACGCCCGACGGGAGTGGGCGGAGCTGAGCGGCCCGACGCGTCGACGGCACCCACGCACCATGTGTCTCCAATTCCACCAAGCGGCGGCGGGGATAGGTTTCCGGAATACTTACCGGCGCCGAAAACCGGCTGCGAAGATGGACATGTGTCCGGCCCTTAAACCTCACCTGCCGCCTATCTCTCCCGGTTAGTTGGCCGCTCGTCCGAGCCAGGTACGAGGTCGAACCACAGTGGGTGTGGGTAGACCTCTAGCAATAAGGGCCAAAGCTTGTCATTCCGGGAAAACTGCCGAGGCAGCGTAGTGTAGCTTGCGCTACAAAACTTCGCCGAATATCTAAGAATAGCCGCGCTTAAAGTTAGGAAAACCAAGAAAAGGCTAGGTGCGGCTGCCAGCTTTGCCGTTTCTTCATCCTTGCACCACTATTGCAAGCTGTACCAATTTTAAATGCAACTGCGTCTCATTCACTCGCCTTGTCCCTCCATACGGCGTTGTTATCCGTCCACACCCCTCCCCCTTCACTATAAAAAAAATACTAGTGAATGACACCCGGTTTCGATCCCATGACCCTGTGGGCGGAACTCGAGGTACATTGTGCTCTTCCTACTGCGCCACAAAACCGAGACAGAATCAAATGCTACGATCGCGCCTTATATCCTTGACTCATTAAAACAACGAAAAGAAGCTACTGTTACAACGCATGATGGGGCAATGATTAATACTTGCAATAAAAGAAAAGAAGCTCCCACTTACAGCAACAATGATGAAGTAAAGGCCGTTGCGACAGCGAAGCCCCAAGCATACCACTTAGATAGATTGACCAAGATTGGCCAATAAAACATAATATTAATCATGAAACATAATACTCATACGCGTTCCCGAAACGTTTTCACGCATTTTAGAATCAATCCAACGGAAACACCAAGTGAACACCACGATGCGTCGCATCTACACCGGGTTCGCCCCACGGAGAGGTGGGCGCAATTTTTTGTTGTTTTGTTCTGTTTTTCTGAGATCGGTGTCGGCTTACTGACCGCCATAAGCCATTTAGCAGCCTCGAAATCAGACATTGACATAAAATGCTAGTTTTTAATTTAAGCCCGTGCAGTTCCACTAGGCTCTCAGTATCGAATAATATTAGCATGTGAGCGTAAGCTGGCCGTAACTCGTCTGATGCGAGCACGATTGACGTGAGGTGTTATTTCAAGTCAAAAAATAATGCCTACCATATTCCTAGCCGCAAGTCAGTTCTCATTGAAATAAGTACCATCATGTGATGTAATCATGCTGTTTTTTCTTAGTGCAAGCAATCCGAGATAGGTAGTTTGGCAAATAATCAGAGGTAGCTAGATTGACTAGCGCAGATTATATCTTTTATAGTAATATTTTTTTCAACAGTGCGTCATCCACGTCAAAATATGTGTCCTGATATCAAGTGCCAAAATATACTCATGCGAGCGGCTACACAGTCATTGTGCGACATAATCAACGCCCATTCAATGCGTCAACAATTGGACGCATTACATTTGGAATTCTTTAGGGATCATTCCGCAAGATAATCGCACTCATGACAGCTGAATTATTAGAAATAACACTCCGAAGTGAGTAACAAAATAAATTTCCACTATTGAAAAAATTGCGTGATTCCTCCAGGGCCTTGCGATATAGGCCAACTGTTTGATGGTCTTTTATATCCCGTACAAATGTCGGAACAGTATTGAGAAAAACCAGTGCGAATTCTTTAAATTTTTATTAAATGAGATATTTTTCTATGTTTTAATCGTTTGTCGGTTTATTGATATAAAAATAATGTTGCCGTAACTACAACCCATACAAATATGGCAACTTGTTTCTACATTTTCCTACCAGATACTGCTGAAAAAGCAGTGATGATGTGAAAAACTTACGCTCATAACCGAAAAAAAGGCGAACAAGTTCGGCGAACGACAAGTTAAACAGATTAAACTTACGGTTTTAAATTCAAGAAGCCTATTTTTTCATTCCGCTTGAGCTGAAAACAAGACGATCCTTTAAATACTGTATTTACAAGTTTTTACCCCCCTCCCTTTATTGCCACCATCACGGTGTAAAAATTAAGAAATGGTGTTTCTTAAGTTAAACAAAAACCTAAGAAACCAGCTAGACCCGCAACGTTATTCCGCGGCCAAATCTTGACGAGACGGGCGCAAAAAATAACGCTTCGTTTGGCGAATACACACAGATAAAATAGGCACAGGCAGCACCCCACCTGAAAATTACCCATGCTTTCGCAGGCGTGTTCAGAAGGAAGAGACGAAATTGCTAGCCATGAAAGTAGAGAGAAACTGGCAAGGAGGCAAGATATCGAGGTGGAGGGACGAGTGCCTCTAAGAGCGCGCGCTTCTCGTATCCTGGTATCAAACCTGGACACCTTGCGATATGAAAACGCCATCTAGCCGATTGCGCTATCATCGCATTAGGGTCGCTCAGCCACATCGGGGGTGTTGCCTGATGTCGCGCAAAACTTAGCGCAGCAAAGTGGACGAAACTATAATGCTAGGCCAAGAAATGTGAGTGAAAGTGGCAAGGCTGCAATGAGCAGACGAGGCGGTGTTAGGAGCGCGTGTCGCGGAACCGACTTTCAGGCTACAAGGTGCACGTCGGGGATTGGCTGCACCTAGCCAATGCATACGTTCTCACGGGCTGGTGATCTTCCAGTTTAAATATACGCCGCCTCAAATTATGTCCCAACCGCTAACTCCACTGTGTTCGTCTTCGTACATCATCTGCACAGGAGTGCGAGATTTTGTGGCTCTAGTAAAAGGTACAAAGGTAAAACAGCTTCTCACAACTCAAAAGGCAGGTTTCAAACCCAAGCCTAAGGCCCGCTCAACATTGCGTCAGACGCTACGCGCCGTCTGTAGCAGCGCGGAAACTTCATCCTGACCAACCAGAAGCGATCGGCGGGCCACTAAGGTGACAGAAACCGATGCGCGTCGTTGCAACTGTGAATTGACCTTAAAGAAGCGTATCTCGATTTTGAATGAAATGCTTTTGTTTAACACTCTGCAGTTCGTCCAGTGATATTACAAGTTGAAATGTTTTACTTACAAAGGTAGAATTTCGCTTGTTATCTTTAAACAGCCAGTGAGAGTTTTAAAATATGTACCTCGGGACACCTTCATTTTTTTGGTGACTGTATTGGCGACACCGCGGACCCCTAGCCCCCATACTCATACTGTAATCGACCAGGGATAGGAGTTGTAAGGTAAAGAGCAGAAACCACAAATGGTGACCGTCGGAGCCCAGGTCAAGCTCCGTAGGATGGGCTCCGTGTCTGTTTACTAGGCAAGGATCTTCAGGACTTTTCAGCTATCAGGGTAAGGCTGGCGATGGAAGTACCCCCGTTCCCTGCTTCTTCAATGCCGTATTGTGTTTTTTTTCACAATTCCCCAAACCCAATGATCGGCCGCCGAAAAGGGGTTGCATCCAAGTGAATTTCCCATAGCTATCTACCATACAATTCTCCAAGTATGACAACGTTGCCCGTTTTTGTATCATAGCATCTGCAGAAAAATTTGAAAAACTTACGTCTAAGTTACTCATCGCTAAGTTTCTTGAAAACATTCTGGGAAAGAACTACAAAGCAAAAAGGCTAACCAGTGGTGAAATCATTGTGGAAACAGCGAATCAACAACGGCCTAAAATTCTTCTCCAACATAGCCTAAACGGCAACTTCAAAATTAAGGTCACTTCTCACCGCAGTTTGAACACAAGCCAAGTTTTAATCTTGAAATTTGATTTTAAGGACAAAAAAGTCTCCGACTTGTTGGAGGGCCTGCGTGAGCAAGGTGTTACAGCAATCAGACGTATCACCCCCCCTAGAGAGAACCAGGCAATAAAACAAAGCATAGAATTCTCCCATTCGACAGTTGTAACCCCCTCAACACGCAAATGTGTGCTTCATCGGTTGTGAAGTCCGTCGCTATGTTCATAATCTGCGCCGGTGATACAAGTGCCTGCGGCATGGGCATAGCACTTTACAGTGTCGGGGAAAGTGACGCGCGCCAATTTTCTGAACGCGACCCCCTACACACAATTGTAAAGCCAGTAGCATGAAATGCCGAAAATATAAAAGCCCCAAGCAGCATACTCGCGTACCTGTGAAGGTTCAAACTCGAGAAAGGCAACGTCAGTTTGAAGGTAACGGAAAACATGTAGTACTCGGAACCACGCAAAAGGTGCGCCTGTTTAGCTTCTCCGTGGTACGCCGACGCAGCTTGCCTGAGAGCGGAGCGGCGTCTGGTTTCGACAGGGATCAGTTCATTGAGTCTGATCTGGTCCCAGCCAAGCCCCCTCCTTGGTTGTCTCCGGCAGCCCCAGCAGTCACCACACCACTGGTTGAGTCACTTGCGGACGTGGTGGCAACTCTGTCCATTGGGAGTGAAGCCACAACTCCCGAGTGCCCACCACCTGCCCAAAGCACACGTGAGGGCACGGAGGAGGTGGAGACGGAGGAGGCTATGGCTGCTGCCAACACCGCTGCACCGCCCGTGCCACATGGGGCATCTGTGATACCCTTGCTGGTGGCGGCTGCTGCAAAGAGCACCCAAAAGGGTGCGCTGTTCAAGGAGCCTGAATCGTCGGGATCTCTGAAGCCTCTGATGAACAAAATGGACGTCGGACCGTTCTTGTCTGCTGCACAACGACGCAAGAGCGTTTCTCGAGCCAAATCCCCACAAAAGACCAAAAAGCATCGAATCCCAGACCCAAAGAAAACCTGTAAAGATGCTCACTCCAGTAGTTTTCACACTAAGTAATGGGAAGGGAAAACATACCTCAGTGGAACTGAAGGTGGCCTATTAAAAATCTTGACGATGTGTACGAAATACTGTACTCTAATCAGCCAAGTGTGATGTGTATTCAAGAAACACACCTTCATAGGAAGCACACAACCTTCCTCAATAATTACATGGCATTCAGAAAAAACAGACAGATCTGCATATACACTTCACGTGGTGTGGCCATTATCACCCGCAAATCCTTAGCATGCAATCCTATCGATTTGAGCACTGCTCTTGAGGCTGTAGCAATCCGTATAATATATTTTCAGTATTATAATGGTATGCTCCTAATACATTACTAAAAACTTCCAGTTCTCAAGCTCCGATTTCGAGGCACATCTAGATCAGGTGCCAGAACCACACAATCTTAGGGGCGACCGTAATGCACATAATTATCTTTGGGGATCTTCTCGCACGAATGCCCGAGGTCGCGTTTTGAGAAATTCGTGACATCATCGGGACCATGCTTGTTTAACAAAAAACAGCCTACACATTATAATACAGGACACAGTACTTACACCTTGACTTGGCTATTAGATCTGCAGTTCTCTTTCCATCTCCTGATTGGGTCGTGGACAAGAACCCATATTGTAGTGAGCACTTCTCAGCCACACTAAGCTATATAGGTCAAGCCCCGAACAGTCCATCTTCCTCTAACAGGTTTAACGAATCAAAAGTAAACTGGAGTACTTTCACAGATACATGTAAACTACAGCAAACAGCAATAGAATACTTGCACGTAGACGAAGCTGCCTAGCTCCTCACGACACACAATGTCGTTGTTCCAAGAGAGTCTATTCCCCAGGCCTTTGGTGCTCTCCGCAACACAGGGAGGCCCTGGTGGAACAAGGACTGCAGGCGAGCACAAGAGGCCAAGAACAAGGCGTTGGGTGACCTTCGCCGCTAACCAACGTCCAATAACCTGGTAGTCCTCAAATGGTCAAAAGCTCTCTGAAAACGCGAGGATCGTGAGGCAAAAAAGGAGAGGTAGTGCACCTTACTCACATCCATACACTCATACACGCACTCACAAATTTTGACCCGTATACAAAAATTCAGAGAACAACAAATAAACACCCTGCCCCTTATTAGTACAACAGAGGGCAAACTGGAAAACGAGCCTACCACACTCGCACAGCACTTCCAGCACGTGTACGAGTTCAGCACACTACACCAACACTTTCATAAAACACAAAACATCCCCCGGGACGTCCTTTTGGATTAATAATAAGTCGACCTACTCGTATAACACCCACTTTTCAATTCATGAGCTGAAGATAGCAGTCACTACTGGTAATACCTCAGTTACAGTTGTAGACAACTTTACATTCACTATGATATAACAAGAACACGCAAATACACTTGAAGCACTCCTTGGCCTCTACAACAAAATATGTCTTTGGGGCCGTCTTCCAAGTTCTTGGAGGGAGGCTACGATAGTGGCTTTTCTGAAGGAGGGGAAGGACACTTCCTCACCCGCAAGTTATTGCCCCATTGTCCTGACAAGCTGCCAATCTAAGCTGTTTGAGTATATGAATAACGGACGACCGGTGTACTCTTTGGGGTACAGTGGTCACCTCGATAGCTCACTGGCAGGCTACAGGGGTGTCGATCCACCAACAATCAACTTGTGAGCTTAGAATCGTACATAAAAGATACGTTTCTACATAAGAAATACTGCATGACCGTATTTTTTTATATCAAAAAAGCATATGATACGGCATGGCGCTATGTAATCCTCAGAGATTTGCAATCTTTTGGAATATCGGGTAACATGTTTAACATTCTTGAAAGCTACATGTCTGAGAGAAGATTTCATGTGAGGGTACGCTCTGCACTCTCTGTGGTTCACGTACAGAAAAATGGTGTACCTCAAGGGCAGATTTGAGCAGCACGTTGTTTCTTGTAAAGATGAATTTACTGGGGAAAGCAATGCCACCAACAATATCTTATTCTATGTATGTGGATGATGTGCAGATACCTTTCAAGTCATGTAATATCTTCATCTTGAATTCCAAGTGCAGCTTGGTGTTAATACGCTCTCTCCTTGTCCGATCAACATGGTTTTAAACTTATTCCAACGAAAAGTACCTTCTTAATATTCTCAAAGAGGCGTGGTATCCTGCCAGACCCTGACATTATACTAATGGTCACTTAATTCCTGTGAAGAAGGAAAAAAAGTGTCATAGGGGTAGTGCTGGTGATCATCACCCCTCCAGGTGGTGATGATTATTATCTACAGCTAAACGCCAGCGTGCATGCAATATCGCAAGAGTTACCTGTAAAATATATACAAAGGCGACTACATTCCTTCACGGTGTTGTGAAAATAAAATTTGCTCGGTTTCAAATTGACTTAGCAATGTTTGCCTCATTTTATCTCGACACTGAACAAGCATGACCCCACTACCCACCTCGCGTACGTCAGCGTGGCTTTTATTAGGGGCCAACACATCAAAGATTTAGAGTGGCTTCAATAAAGCAAGAAATGGTGCTGATATAAATTGATCTGCGTCTATCCATTATATCTCATCTAGCAGGCCTAGAACAATGGCTTAACACGTTTTAAAAAAACACTTCCCTGTATTCAGTTCAATAGGCCACATTTTATGTGCAGTCAAGCCCAGGCAAGATGCGTGCATTATTTTCGGTGAATGTGTTCTCGAAAATGGCATAATCTGACTAACATTTGAAAACTTCGCTATTCAGTCCCGTCAAGGACATATACACAGGCCGTTCGAAGTTGGCAGGATCAAGCGTACGCTGATGAGTATAACACTAAAAGATATATTACCCATCTGGTGTCACAAAATAGTATTTCTTTGTGACAGGATCAATAGAGAGAGAATAGAGAGATGCATAGAAAAAGCAGGAAGCCAACTGGGGGCAACGTATGAGCGTCGTCAATACAATGCAAGAATGCAGCTATCATCTGTGGTTGGTGCTATTGCATTTACCATAACCACGCAGGCGTGAAGCAACAAGAACAGTGATTATTCAATATAGCGTGCCCACCTAGATCGCCTAAGGAAGCTTCATGATTAGAGTCAAGCGTTACGGAAATCACAACAGGGAAAGGGCCCACACACAGCGCGCGCATAAAATTGATACAGTAGTTAGAATTTTGAAAAATTAAACACACATAGTTGAACTGCCCTACCTAAGAAACACTGCTTGGTTATCGCCTGTGTCATCTCACTGAATGCAGTGAAGTTCTGTGGCGAAGATCCTAGGCTCCGGTGCAGCCGTTATTTACGTCCGCTGTAGCGCTGACTGCGACAGTACTGTAGATGCCTCGGTACTATCTTTGTAGTCTGATTCTTCCCCCCGTAATGCAACGTGTGGCTGAAAGGTGTTTCTGGTTTCGTCATCTAACTCGATTTATCTCGGCAAGACAAAATAAGCCCTCGCCGTCACTCGATCCAAAACTTGGGCAGCGGGACGACATTATTACCCAATTTTTCTTACTACTGCACCGTTCCCTAATCCCGGCAAAGTTTTTCCTTTTATAACCATTGTTGCCCCCGCAGGTACTCAGCGGTGACACCTCATAACCACACAATCTGGGAAATGTATCTTTTTAGTTGAACTGGCATAACAATTCAGGCAATGCCTGTATCTTAAACTGATGACCGAAATATTAGATCAATGATTGTATGAAGCCTCCGTGAAAGCTACCTCAAACAGGGCATCTCCCTTTTTTAGGTAAATATGGGGACAGGAATGTTCAAATATTATCTGGTGATCTAAACCAGACCGCAGCGACCATTAGTTTCCTGGCAGAGGGAAGCGACTTCACGAATGAGATTGTCATGGGAGTTGAAGTAAATACTTAAGTCTTCTATCAGCAAACCGAGAAAAAGGGCAGTCTCAAAACTTGAAAAAACTCCCAGAATGTATCATCTGTAGGTGCAGACGTTAGAGGAAGAAAACCGCAGCCACAGGAATATAGACGTTCGTGGTGCGCGCACACCCAGGTCGCCGTAGACGCTATCACAATTTCGCGGTGGCGGCAACAATGCTTCATGGTATGTCCAAGATGCATCAGTCGTAGATTGAAGACGCTCGACGAAATTTATTGCGAACGTCATTGACTTCGAAGCTGGACCGTCTCATATAATTTGTATGCCGTAAAAAGTGCAAAACGGTGCGACACCAGAGAAGGGTGAAATTCCAGCCGTCGCAGGAAGATAGCTCTCAGTGGTTTGCGAACAATGTTGCAAAAACGAATACTCAAGGGTTCGAAAGCGCTCGCACCCACTTCCTAACCTGAACTGTTGTTCGAACGTCGTCATGTAACCGAGTTTGTTCACTGGCCCGTAAATGATCATCCCACAAAATGCAAAGTAGGCCAGAAGCAAAGCATGCTCAGGTCTGATGCAACAAAAGTCTGTCGACAGTCAGCCATGAAAATCAGCAGTGAAAGTGTGTCATGAAAACGTGGCGACTACACTCACTTAGGAAAGACGCTCTATATTTTTCGCGATGTGCCACATCCTCAATGTTTCAGGTATCGCAGAATGCACAATGAGTATTGCCATGCAATTAGCTTGTGTTTGCCATCCAAAACGTTACCCACATATGAGACTATGCTTTTGAGCAGGTGAGCTATTTTCTCGTTCGCGCTAATATTCAAATTTATGATCCCGAACACCTACAGCACTTCTTGATTATGTGCAGCGGACGTTCGCCTGAGTAGTGAGCATTTTTGCAGAACTACCTCTTCATCGTCAATACTTTTGTTTGCAGATTCGGCCGAGTACTGCCCTATTTTTGTTACAAAGTCCTCAAAATTAAGGGCGATAAATTCGTAATATTACACCATTCAGGAGCAGAATGGCCTAAGGAAAAAGGTGCACCTTTTTTTAGTTATGGAGAAGGGTGATACATGCTATAGAAACAAATGGAGCCTTTTCAAGCCAAGGTGTAAAGCAACATTTAGGTGTTTTTGAACAGAGCTACACAATTACCATTCATGGCACATGGTTCCCAATGCCAAGCCTTGAAGACACGGAGATGTTTGTCTTGTGTAAAATATTGTCGACGACATTTACATGATTGCAGGTAGAAAGATTTCTTTGAAGATCTCAAGTTTGGGTGTCGACCTAAAATTGAAACTGATACCCGTACGCCCAAACTTGAAATTAGGAACACAAGGTGCAGTTTCAAGTGTGCGATAACTTGCCGACTCTACCTCTTTATTAAAGTATAGGTATTTTAAAGGATTGTTAGAAATGGCTTTTAACGGCCAAGGTGTTTTAGTGCTGGCACTGAAGGCAGTCTCTGTTGGTGTGGTGTCATGCTCTCTCTGGAGCCATTTTCTCCGCCGCGCTAAATGCGGATCCGAATACTGGAGAATATTCATAAACAAATAAACAGATCCGGGGCAGTTATATTTTAATAAAGGGTGGCTGATGTTTCGCCTAGAGAAGTGTCTTGAAAGATTGATTGATTGATTGTACTTTTTTAACGCGCCGACGCAGCGCAGGCGATGAGGCGCGCTGTAGTGGAGTGCTCCGGATTAATTTTGACACCTGGGGATCTTTAACGTGCGCCGAAATCTCGTACACACGGCCATTTTTGCTTTTCGCCTCCATCACAAAAGCGGCCACCGCGGCCGGGAATCGAACCCGCGACCTCGTGCTCAGCAGCGCAACGCCTTAGCCACTGTGCTAAAATGTCTTGAAAGCCCTGCGTTTGTGTTTTAAAGTGAGGCCAAAGTTTAGGGATCGGCGTAAGTTCTATTTTTTAAGTTGTGAATTGTAGGCAATTTAGAGTAAGTATGGTTAGTTAAAGGCTTCAAAGCTGATATGATTGAGAGTGCATGAGAACAAGTTACATTACAATTCGCCGCTAAGACTACTCTAAGGTTGCGCGAAGAAAGACGTTGAACTGAAGTAGAATCCCTGTAAAGGCAGCCCACACATTTCCGAACTTTCAGCCGATTTCACACCGGGTGAACCTTGTACTAATTTTTTGTTTCATTTTATACGTGCGATGTTTAGGGGGGCGAAGGCATACAGTCAACGTACGGCCTTTTAAATACGGCATTTATTTTACGTCCATGAGTCCATGAGTCTTCGCAATACTATCATCAATGAACAGACTGCAGTTTCGGGTCACCCTCTGCTTTGCACATGGCGTCATGAGCGCGCCTTTCTTGACTGCTTACGGCAATCCGGCGCCAGGTGGTCAGGTCGAACTCCACCTCCAGCTTTTCGCGTGCCTTTGTTCGAAGTCGACGTTATCTGTCAAGTTGCTTTCTCCCACTTCCTGCGTGCAGACTCAACGCAGGCGGCACACAGCCTCGACGCTTCAAAAGAACCAGACTGCACCTTTCCATTTTCTCCCTGAGACATGGCACATGTGCACTACACCCTGACGCCGCAATAATGTATGTACGGCAGAAAGACCTGTTACCCCGACGTAAAACACCCACACATTCACATCCGCAGAGTAAACACACTCAACACAGAATATCACGGCTGCTGATTATACCGCACCGGGGTCGGTAGAGCCTCTGGCTGAACGCCTGACTTTTGTGAAATGTCTGGCAGCGTTTAGGCCAGGCGAGCGAAGTGTAGCCACCCAATTGAGAAGTTGAGTTGCAGGAAATCCGTCTTGATACACCGAATGCCGTCTATCAGAACATGTACCCATAGGTTACGAAGGTTTATTTGCGCAATGATAAGGAGGTGCTCAATAGGGGTGTTATCTTCCCTCCGCAAAAAACCCGTACCACAAAGGCCCAGGAAGACTTGAGCACATCGTGTAGGATTGTCTCGCATACCCGGGCAAATCAAACACAAGAAGTATGCCGCCTGCTTTCGAGGAGGCTGTGCAGAGTGGAGATCAAAGTCTACAACTCCCGGCTGTCCAACAAGTCATCGTGGCGCTGGCCAGGCAAGAAGGCCCCGGCGGCCCGATGACAAGGAGCGGGAGAACCTAGCCGGGTGGCTACATCTGCGGTGATGACTCGGACCAAGTCATGAAGAGCTAGAAATAGTACTTCATTCGCAGGCCACAAGGAAGTTTTCCCAATCAAATTGTTCTCTCTACCTTCCCGAGCTACTTCCTTCTTAAACGACAGCTGACGCTTTTCTCGTTGACTTCACAAATAGTTTCTTCCTTTCTACTGTACTCTGACGGCGTAACACTAACACGGCGCAGGTGCTACATGAGTCCTAATGTATAGAAATTACACTTTATTCACCGCGAGAAACTGTCCCCAGTACCAGCCTAAATTTGGTTACAAAGTAAACTGAAATACACACGTGTTCCAAGTCATTATTTACTTGGCGAAGCCCTAACAAATGGAAAAGAAAACTCACCAATGTTTGGTATCGGTGCTTTATCATTCTGAGTGGCCAATGGTGGTTTAACTTTTTCCTTAATATCAACAAGACACCGAGAGCAAATTGTAATTTTTTAAATATTTTCTAAGAGAACACCTAACTCTCTCTACAACTCTCGAGCGTTTGTCTGGACAACACGAATAGGCGACAATCTTTTTGTGCTAACTTTCGTGTTTGGAAATTTTTTTGCAATTGGTTTGCCTAGTTGTTACATTGGCGCAACCTTAAATTCCCGGTACTACCACCAGATGTAAAATAAACAAAAGCTGCAAGTGCCCTTAAATCTAGTTTTAAGCGATAAAAAATGATCTGGTTTGTGGCCATTTTTGAAAAATAGGGAAACGCAAAACGCGTACGCGTTTATCCGCGTCTAGTATATACCGTGTCGCGCCCTGTCGCTAGGATCCATAGCTTGAGGTTACCTGATGCATTCAAGCGAGCCGCACCCCTTAGGTGTCGACCTTAAAGCAGTTTATTTGCCCCACATAAAATGCATACGATATTTCGAATATAGAGGAACCAGATTGCTAAATTTCATTGGCAGCAGTTAAATTAAAAAAAAAAAACACCTATCATTTGGGGGCTTTAATACGTTCTCTCGAATTGTTGGCTGCTTCCTCCATACTATATTAGTCCTGGACCAGCCTATCCACACCATTGCCAACTATGATGTGCACAGTTGCTGGCACCGTCCTTGATATGCACCTTCAAAGTAAGAATTAGTGACCATACCCTAACCCTCCAAAAACCTTCTTTTGGGGCGAAATCCCTTAGGGGCTCTGACTGTAGTCGCGGTATGTAGTCAGTGCATTAAAACACCAAGACACGCGTTTTCCAACACCTCTCAATACAATATTTCATGTCCATGGGCAAAAACGCGGGCTTAAAAAAAACACTGGGGCACTCGTTTTATGCGCCTCGCGCTAACGCGTCGTGCTCCAAAACGCTAGACTTTTACAGCAAAGGTGTATACCATTCCTCCAACGGTTTCACTTCCTTGGGCAAAACCTCTAAGGCTCCAATGGCCAACATGACGAGCGCACAGTATCCAACCCACATTAAGCACTCAATCATGCATTCGAAACCACATCATACACTTATACACTGCATTCTTTGGCCCTCCTCCGACTAGAATATTCGTGTTAGTAAGATGGCTCGGGTTTGTTTATATTCGCTCCTGTCACAACCGCTTAAGGTAAAGGCAGATATTTTTTCTATATCCAATTCAAAGCAGCATTTCCTATCAACAACATATATGACCATTCAACGAGCACCCATAAAGGTCTGGTAATCCTACATGTCGCAATGAATTGAAATTCTAAAAGCACTTCCAGCGATGGCGTGCCCGCATATTAGATAATGAAAATGTAACTCAGAAAGAATCCTGTTAACATAACGTCGACGCAGTACAGGCGTACAGAAAACGAGTGATTTCGCCCGAGCCCCCTCCGTGTGTACCGCCAGTTTTAGCTCTGCAGAATACGACGACTTGAACTAAACAAGAAGTTACCTTTGAAGTCTAACGCCACAAGATGCTCACTCAAAAATCACCCCTTGGCTGATGTCCTGAAATTAGAGGAATAATGAGCGGACATTTAGCGCAACAGAGTAAAGACGTGGTGTGATTCTTTGCATGTGCGAAGCCGGTTTGGGATTGCAAAACACGACCAGCAGTCGTTTCAACTTTGAACTCTTAGCATTCATCATGTAAAGTGACAAATGGTCGTTCGTCTAACTTTTAGTTACGTCAAAATATTGATGCACGAGGTCGCGGGTTCAATTCCCCGCCGCGGCGGCCGCTGTTCTGATGTAGGTGAAAAGCAAAAACGCCTGTATGTATGAGATTTCGGGCACGTAAAGATCCTCAGGTGTCAAAATTAATCCGAAGCCCCCACTACATTGCCCCTGATCGTCTGCATTGCGTCGGCGCGTTAAACTCTGCAATCAATCAATCAATCAATCAATCAATCAATCAATCAATCAAAATATTCACCCAGAGCGTCACAAAACTCCTGAAATCATATAAACAAAAATCGGCTTTGCCTGCACTGGCTCACTTATAAAAAACATAATAAAACTCATCTGCGCTTGGTATGATGAAAATTGTCTACGCTTGATGGACACTTGATAGGTGTTAGTTCTACGCTTGATAGTTGGTCCGAGAATATATTGCTGGCAGCTCTACAGATCGTTTTATAATTGTGCCCTGTGAATCAAAGATAAGGTAAAAGAAAAAAGTAAATAAAAGTTAATCAAACAGTGAAGTCAAATACAAACCAATAAAGCGGATTCGGGTTTTTCAGATAAAGCAGCATGCCCCTTTCTCTCGGCAATACCTCTAATCATGGGTGCACAGGTTTTTAAAACAATATTGAATAATTAGTGCGCTGTGCCGATAGTAATATTGTCACGAAGACAAGGACGATGCAGTTGTGTTGAATGAGAAACACGTTTATTGGAGCGAACTTGTGCTCCCCTAACAACTCAAAAGAATACAGAGGCGGCGAAGCAGCGGTCAACAAAGTGACTTGCACAGGCGAGAGTCGTCGAATCGAATGCCCCGGCGTCCGCACTGCAGGCTTTTTATCTTTTGGCGCGCGTGGTTCTCGAAACGTCGATTCGCTTCGAGAACATAGTAGATCCAAGAAGATTATTCTGGGCTGTTCACGTTAGATCGGAATGCTCTCCCTATCACAACAGATAACACATGCGGCACAGAAAGAAAGAATGGAACACGCGCTTCCCTTGGCGCAGAGATAACACAGACCGGCGCAGCCGGGCGGTAAAAGCAAAACACAAATAAACAAACCCAATGTATGGTTCGCGGCATTACCCCCTCCCCCTCTAAGAGTGCATCGACCCGATGCTAACATAAGCGACAGTCCGAACAAATGAAAATAAAAGTTCCTCATCGTCCGTAGAAAGGTTTTAAGCGAACCACGTGGACGACTTCAGGCCGCGTGCGTCGTACTGATGTGCCGGAGTCACCATCGGGGATCACTTCGTAGGTAAGTTCGCCAACACGTCGTAGAATCTGGTAGGGTCCGAAATACCGTCGCAGGAGCTTCTCACTGAGTCCGCGTCGTCGGATGGGAGTCCAAACCCACACACGATCCCCTGGTTGGTATTTGGCGTCTCGGCGTCGGAGGTTGTAGCGGCCCGCATCCACCAGCTGCTGGTCCGTTATACGAACTCGAGCGAGCTGGCGGGCCTCCTCCGCACGTTGAAGATATCCGTGGACGTCGGCGTTGAGGTCGTCGTCTTCTACGTGCGGAAGCATGGCGTCGAGCATCGTAGTCGGCCTTCTACCGTAGACAAGCTCGAACGGCGTCAGCTGTGTCGTCTCCTGGATAGCCGTGTTGTACGCAAACGTGACATACGGGAGCACTTCGTCCCAAGTCATGTTCAACGTCAACGTACATTGACAGCATATCTGCGATTGTCTTGTTCAGACGTTCTGTTAGTCCGTTCGTTTGGGGGTGGTACGCCGTCGTTCTTCGGTGATCCGTGTTGCTGTAGCGTAATACTCCTTGCATCAGCTCCGCAGTAAATGCCGTTCCGCGGTCGGTGATTAGGACTTCCGGGGCTCCATGTCGCAGCACAACTTGGCTTATAAAGAACTTCGCCACTTCTTGTGCAGTCCCCCTCGGAAGAGCGGCGGCAGCGGAGGCAGCAGAGGCGGCGAGCAGAGCGGACGCTTACCTCTGCTTATTTCACAGGCCTCCGCAGACGCACGGCTACTGCGCACGGCTACAGCGACAGTCATCGGAAGTAGACTGACGTGGCTACACCGACAAACGGTGTGCTTCCGCCCACGAGGAACCACGTGTGCCCTCCTGACTTGAAAAGGAGGGTGCAACTATCGTCGCAGCTACTTGGCAGCGGAGGCGGCGAGCAGAGCGGACGCTTACCTCTGCTTATTTCACAGGCCTCCGCAGACGCACGGCTACTGCGCACGGCTACAGCGACAGTCATCGGAAGTAGACTGACGTGGCTACACCGACAAACGGTGTGCTTCCGCCCACGAGGAACCACGTGTGCCCTGCTGACTTGAAAAGGAGGGTGCAACTATCGTCGCAGCTACTTGGCAGCGGAGGCGGCGAGCAGAGCGGACGCTTACCTCTGCTTATTTCACAGGTTGGAAATATCGCATTTATTTTGCTACGCATTTCTGCCTTTGCTGCCTCTGCTGCCCTGTGTTGTTGAAAACTGTTGTTCACCACAAGCCCTGTTTTGCAAGATATGGCAAGTGAATCAGATTTTAAGCGTGAAATGCGAAAAGAAATTAGAGAACTAAAGAGTGGCCTTGACTACATGACTAAAGATGTTGAAGATCTTAAAAAGGAATGTGCGGCGTTAAAGAAAGAAAACTCGCAGCTGAAAACGAAAAACGAGGAAATCGCACAGGAACTCGCTGAGCTAAGGGACATGGCAAAAGAAAACTCGTTGCGTATCACAGCGCAGGACCAGTACTCCAGAAACAAAAATTTGGAAGTTAAAGGAATCCCGCAGGAAAAAGACGAGAACCTTGTTGCCGTGCTTACTAAGGTCGGGGATGCGTTAGGAGAACAGATCTCAGAACATGACGTTGAAATCTGCCACCG
The DNA here is from genome assembly GCF_048455015.1 of Haemaphysalis longicornis. Lineage (NCBI taxonomy): Eukaryota > Metazoa > Arthropoda > Arachnida > Ixodida > Ixodidae > Haemaphysalis > Haemaphysalis longicornis. The sequence continues at coordinate 121,011,524 of NW_027526385.1, read as the reverse complement.
TATTCCCGCGCGTAGAAATACCGCTGGTGGCCAGGATTCAGTCCAGGTTCAGAGCCCAAGCTCTGATGCCACTCCGGGCATTGTGGTAGTTTTCAAAAATCGGTTGAAGCTAGACGCAGTTCTTGGGAAAGCACGAAAGACAAGGGTTGCCACAGATGAACTAGGTTTCTCAGTAAGAAAACCGGTCTTCGTTAATGAGCATTTGTGCCCTCCAATAAAAAGGTTACTTGGGATGACAATAGCAAAGAAAAAAGAGATGAACTGGCGATTTGCGTTGACGAAGGATGGAAAAGTGTACGCACGGCAAACGGAGCAGTCCCGCCCCCTCTTGATATGCCTCGAAGCTGACTTGGCAAAGATGCGCGACTCGCGTCAGGTTTTAGTTTAATCTGTTCTTGGTGTATGCCAATCTGCCATTTCTGGACGTTTTCGCCAAATGGCTACTCCGGACGATATCACGTTCCCTGCGAATAGTGGTTATCTAGCATTCTTACATTGCAACACGCAGTCTGCACGGAACAAGGCTGATGAATTGCGCATGCTCATTAGTAAATTTCTTGTCCGATTTCATGTGATCATGCTCACAGAAACGTGGTATTCTTGTGAATCAGATGTACTTCGCTTACCAGGATACCAAAGTTATTATATAAACAGATGCTCTCGACGTGGTGGTGGTGTTTTGCAACTTGTATCCGAAGAAATGTTATGTACCCTGTTACCGCAGTTCACACAAATCACGCCGGATTACGAAGCTCTCACGTTGGAACACGCTAAATATTTGTTTGTGGTAGTGTACCGCCCCCCTGACGGGTGCGTTAGCAAATTTTTTGGTTTTCTGAGCGGTCTATTGAATTTCGCCGACACGAACAATTTTAACGTAATCATTGGCGGAGACTGTAACATTAACATGCTTCAGAACACAGCTTCTACCCGCGATTTCAAAATATTGCTTGACTCTTTCCATTGTGCAAATGTCATAAAAGAACACACACGCATAACTTGTAATTCGTCAACCCTATTAGACTTATTTATTACGAACAATAGTGAAAATTGCGTTATGTCTGGCACGATTATATCGGGAGTTAGTGACCACCTGCCTGTCTTTATGCTTTACAAACACAAATCCAGTCTTAAAAATAGAACCTCCAAATCCGAGTCGTACACTGTACAGGACATAAACATCGACACCTTAGATGCGTTCCGATATGAGATGATAAAAATAAATTGGAACCCGGTATATGAGTGCACGAGTGCGGAGGAAGCATATAATGTCTTCATGAGTTTGCTTAAGTTTACCTATCTGAAATGTTTTAAGTTCAAACGGGTCAAAAAGTCGAAGAAGCTACGAAAACCATGGATGACACATGAGTCGTATAGGTTGATTAAAGAAAAGGATGCTTTATTCGCCAAATTTGTAAAAACCAAGAACCCGTGCGATCTTTCGAAATTTAGGAAATTCAGAAACCACGTAACCAAATATCTGCACAGTACCAAAAATGCCTACTTTGAAAACCTGTTTAATGGACGACTTGGAAATAGCGATTTAATCTGGCGAGAAATAAATAAGCTCCTGAACAAAAATTCTTATCGACAAGATGAGCTTGAATTAAAAATTGATAATGCATTATTGAAGGGTAAGGAATTAGCCCATAAATTTATTACGTATTTCACAACTTTAGTCTCCCCCCAATCGAACGTAGAGTGTCATGCAGTAAAGCAATTCTTATAATGCTCCGAATCTGGAAACGGTTTTTCTAGAACCCACGTGTCCAGAGGAAATACACTCAACTTTCACATCCCTAAAAAATAGCAGGGCTCGTGATATTGATGATATAGAAATCAGGCCCATTAAATATACCCTTGACATCTTGTCACCAGTACTTTCGTTTATTTTTAACCTTTGTCTATCTACGGGTACTTTTCCGACAAATATGCAACGCGCAAGAGTAACTGTAATATTTAAATCCGGGAACAGAAACAGTTTCTCAAATTACAGGCCGATATCAATATTACCTGTCATCTCTAAAGGTCTAGAAAAAATTATATTCAAACGTGTCTCATGTTTTTGCCAGAAACACTCTTTATTATCTCCAAAACAGTTTGGTTTTCGTAGCGGTATGTCTACCGAAATGTCGTTATTAACACAAAAAGAATTTATCCTTACCGGTTTCGAAAATAAGCTTCTTACCCTGGGTGTATATATTGACTTCTCGAAGGCCTTTGATAGAATCAATCACAGAATACTAGCTCTAAAACTTGAACATTGTGGTTTCCGCGGTATTTCACTTGGGCTTTTAATGTCGTACCTAAAACATAGAAAACAGTGTGTCGTAATAGATGAAAATCGCTCCTCCTTATTAGAAATAACATCCGGAGTTCCGCAGGGTAGCATACTGGGACCACTACTCTTTAATATTTACGTAAATGATATGACCAAGCTGAATAAAAATGCCGAGTATATTATGTATGCAGATGACACTACCCTCCTCCTTCAGTCCACAAATGTTCACGATCTCACTTACGCAGCTAATATTGAATTACTAGAAATATTAAAGTGGACTGAAATAAATTGCTTAGAAATAAATGGATCCAAAACAAAAGCTGTTTTATTTACACCTGTACAGAACATAGTGAATCGTAACCTCAGTTTACACTTAGGATCAGAAAACATAGAAGTTGTGCAGGAGGTGAAGACATTGGGAGTGATTTTTCATCAGCACTTGAACTGGAATACACAAGTCGATCATGTGGCTAAACGATTGTCGAAGGCATGCGGTGTCCTTTGTAAATTTCGGCAGGTACTTCCATCCAAAGTTAAACTGTTACTTTACAACTCTAATTTTGCGCCTCGCATAAATTACTGCAACCTGGTATGGGGAAACACATCACAAGGCAACATTAACAAGCTTGTTTTATTGCAAAAAAAGGCCATCCGCCACATCGCAAACGCTTCTTATGACGCGCACACGGCCGAGTTATTCCAAACGCTAAACGTGCTTCCCCTGCAACACAGTTTTCAGTTTAATCTAATCATAAAATATAAGCACAGTTTAAAATGTAAAAATGAACTTTTCTTAAAGTTATGTAATCTCAGGACGCCTCATGAATACCAATATAATGTTAGGAACAGACACCCATGGTTAATACCTTTTTCTCGCACAAACCACGGTTTCGATAGACTAGAGCACTGCATGCCCACTTACTTAGAACACCTTCAACGCCAGGAAATCGATTTGTGCACTATTACAAAAAAAGAGTTAAAAAGATATCTTACACTGCAAAATAAATAATTACGCTTTTTTTTTTGCAAATTGCATGTTTGCGCAGTATCTCTTGTTCAATCTTTCATGACTTAGATTATGTCTATTAAATCTTTCCTATTTTCATATTGCGCTGTATCTCTTGTTCAATATTTCATGACTTAGATGATGTCTATTAAATCTATGTTAGTGAAAGAATTTCGTTGATGCCTTGTTAATACGTGTATATTTAGTGAAAAAAAAATTATTTCTCGTTCCCAGTATGTTTCTCGTTTTCCAGTATGTACACCTTCTTGGTATATGTGAAATGTAAACTAGGTAAGATTGTTCTATCATACGTGTGCTCCTCTAAATTTTTAAAATGAATGTTTTTGGTGTTTTTTATGAATGTTATTGACAATGCAACATGTCGCCCACGTGTATTTTATGCTCTTTTTTTAAATCTTTGCTTGTTTTCCTCGATGCCAAGAAATGGGTAGGAACCCCGTCAAGCTACTTTGCTGTAGCTTTTTGTTCCTGTCCAACCTTTTTTCTACTTTGTTTTGTAACAGGAAAAAATGTGAAATAAAGTTGAAAGTTGAAGAGCGGCGGTCTCTGCGTAGCGCGTCATGTAGTCTGTCGCTACGACAATCCACTTGTTCTGTGATCGTGACGTAGGGAACGGGCCTAAAAAGTCCATTCCAATCTGTTGAAATGGTCTCGATGGGACGGCGATCGGTTGCAGAAGTCCGGCGGGTCTTGTCGGCGGCGTTTTTCGTCGCTGGCAGTCACGGCAGCTCCGGACGTAGTGGGTTACGTCAGAGGTAAGGCGGGGCCAGTAGTACCTCGCCTTGATTTTTCCAATAGTGCGGGCTGTGCCCAGATGTCCGGAAGACGGGTCGTCGTGGCACGCTTCCAAAATTTCGTCACGAAGGTCCGCGGGGATGACGAGAAGGTAATTCGCTCTTGTTCCGGGGCTGAAATTCTTCTTCACGAGGACGGAGTTTCTCAGGCTGAATGCTGGTAAGCTGCGTTTGAAGGTCCTAGGAACGGCAACGTTGCATCCCTCGAGGTACTCGATTATGACGCGTAAGTCGGGGTCGGCACGCTGCTGGGCGGCTAGGTCGCTCTCCGTCACGATCCCGAAGAACGCGCCGTCTTCATCAGAGGCTTGTGGTGGTGGGCCGACGGGGGCGCGGGACAGGCAGTCGGCGTCGGAGTGTTTCCTGCCGGATTTACAAACGACTGTAACGTCGAACTCCTGCAGGCGCAAGCTCCACCGCCCAAGACGGCCAGAGGGGTCCTTCAAATTGGCGAGCCAACACAGCGCATGGTGGTCTGTTACAACCTTGAATGGCCTTCCATACACGTATGGGCGAAATTTTGAAATCGCCCATATAATAGCCAGGCACTCTCTCTCAGAGGCAGAATAGTTTTTCTCCTCCTTCGACAGACCACGGCTAGCATAGGCGATTACCCTTTCGCAGCCGCTTTGCTTTTGGACAAGGACGGCACCCAAGCCTATATCACTGGCGTCCGTATGCATTTCCGTTTCGGCATTTCCGTCGAAATGAGCGAGCATGGGCGGGCTTTGCAGGCGTTTTTGCAGCTCGCCGAATGCTTTTTCTTGGTCGTTTTCGCAGCTGAAAGGGGTACTATCTTTCGTCAAGCGCGTGAGTGGCTCTGCAATGCGTGCGAAGTTTGCGACGAAGCGCCGGTAGTATGCGCACAGCCCGAGAAATCTCCGCACGCCCTTCTTGTCTTTCGGCCTTGGGAAGTTCGCAATGGCTGAAGTTTTTGCCGGGTCAGGTAGGACTCCCGCGGCGTTGACGACGTGGCCCAAGAACTTGAGTTCCCCGTATGCGAAACGGCACTTTTCAGGCTTCAGCGTCAACCCCGACGTACGAATGGCCTCGAGTACAGACTCCAACCTTGCAAGGTGTTCGCCGAAAGTCCGGGCGAATACCACTACGTCGTCGAGGTATACGAGGCAGGTGTGCCACTTAAGGCCAGCTAGGACAGTGTCCATGACTCTTTGAAACGCCGCTGGTGCTGTGCACAGCCCAAACGGCATCACCTTGAACTCGTATAGGCCGTCTGGGGTTATAAATGCAGTCTTCTCTCGGTCTCTCTCGTCCACTTCAATTTGCCAGTAGCCGGTCTTCAGGTCCATCGATGAGAAGTACTTCGCGTGGCAGAGGTGGTCGAGGGCGTCGTCGATTCGGGGGAGGGGGTACACGTCCTTTTTCGTGATTTTGTTCAGTCGCCGGTAGTCAACGCAAAACCTTAATGTGCCGTCTTTTTTCTTTACGAGTACGACGGGCGCAGCCCAGGGGCTTTTTGATGGCTGTATAATGTCATCGCTCAGCATGTCGTCGACTTGAGTCCGGATGGCTTCCCGTTCGTGTGAAGAGACGCGGTACGGTGACTGTCGGGTAGGTCGGGCTCCATCTTCGGTTATTATTCGGTGCTTCGCTAGAGGGGTCTGACGTAGTTTTGCGCTCGACGAAAAACATTCGCTATAGCGACGCAGCAAAGCCAATAATTTTTTCCGTTGTTCTTGCGGTAGCGCCGGATTCACGTCGAATGGCTGCGGGAGCTTGAATGTTTCTATGGGTGTGCGTTCAAAGTCGGCGACTGCGATCACATCACTTGCTCCTTGAGTTTCTTCGAGGAACGCAATTGCAGCTTCCTTGTTTAAATGCTGGTACTCTTCGGTGAAATTAGTGACCAAAACGTGAGATTGACGTTGCTTAAAGTGCGCAATGCCTCTTGCGACGGAGACACCGCGGTCGAGAAGCAATCTTCGATCACTCTCTACGATAGCGTCGATGTCAGAAGCAGCATCCTCACAGTAGACGGCGATCATCAAGCTTGCGCGGGGTGGCAGGGTGATGTGATCGTCGGCGATCCTGACAGCAGCACGGTGATCGGGGTTCGGCTGCGGCGTCGTGGAGTGATTGGAGGAAAATGTTATCGACTTGGTCTGCAGATCAATTATTGCGCCGTTGTCCGTCAAAATGTCCATTCCGAGAATCACGTCGCGGGAGCAGTTAGGCAGAACGACGAACGCCGCAGGGTACGTTGTGCCGTCTATGGTGACGCGCGATGTGCACGTTCCACTTGGCGTCACGAGGTGGCCTCGTGCTGTGCGTATGTGCGGACCGTCCCATCTGGTCATAACTTTCTTCAGTTTAGACGCAAATTGTCCACTCATTACCGAATAGTTAGCTCCCGTGTCTACGAGGGCGACTACGTCAAAGCCGTCGATGGACACTTTGACGTCAGATGCAGTCGTCCTCGAGTTCCGGGTTCGTCGGGGCGTCGTATCTCTGCTTGTACGTGTTGATGGTCGGGCACTGTGCATCGTCGTTGTCGTCGTCTTCTCAACGGACGTCTCGGTCAGGTCGGGTACGCGTCTCGCCGTGTAGCTGTCGTCGTGTTCGGGAGTCTCGTCAGGGTTAGGTCGGGTCGTCGGGATGAGGGCATGTCGTGAATCACTGCCTTCAGCGCGTCCTTGAGTCGTTGGAGGGTTTCTAGTTTTTCGCCGTAGAGCAACTTCACCTCCAGAAGTTGCCGCCTTTAGTTTCCCCCGCGTGGGCTGGGGGACCTTCCACGGGCGAAGTCAGCGTTGCTACGGCGGTTCGGCGATTGGTAGGGGTGGGGCGATGGCAAACGGTTGAAACGCGCTGGGCCACGGCTGGTTTCAGATAGATACTCGTCGATCTCACGTGGTCGTTGGCCAGGGAGAGGGCGAGGTGCGTCGACGGAGAAACCACGCAGTCCGAGTCTCTTGTATGGGCAGCGACGGTAAATGTGGTCGGCCTCTCCGCAGTGGTAGCACAGAGGACGGTAGGACGGTTATCGGGAGTTCGCCATACGTCCGTCTTCCTCGGCGTCTGGTTTCGGGCTACCGGAGGTCGGGCGGGTGACAGTGGGCGGCGGTACGGCGGGGCCTCTTGACGGCGTGTTGGAGCAGGGCGGGGTCGACGAACAGCCGCGGAGTATGTCATAGCTTGTGGCTCTCGGGGTACCTCGGATGGCGTAGAAGTTCCCAACGCTTGTTGCACTTCTTCTCTAATCGCGTCGGTGAGGGAAGCGACTTGGGGCTGCGGCGGCGTTGGGAGAAGGTTCCGCAGCTCCTCTCTCACTATTGCGCGGATAGTCTCGCGTAGGCTGTCGGCCGGGATCCGCGTGCTGCCAAAGTCGTTCGCATTGGCCGCGCCAACAAAGTTGCGGTCATACTGCTTAGCACGCATTTCGAGGGCTTTCTCAATGGTGCTGGCTTCGGTCACGAATTCGGCGACGGTTTTGGGCGGATTTTGGACAAGTCCAGCAAACAGTTCCTCCTTCACTCCGCGCATTAAGAAGCGCACCTTCTTTTCTTCCTTCATTTCGGGGTCCGCGCGGCGAAATAGCTGCTTCATCTCCTCAACGAAGATCACGACACCTTCGTTGGGGTGTTGCGTGCGCGTTTCCAACAAAAGGGCGGCTCTTTCTTTCCGCACGACGGTAGTGAAGGTCTTAGTAAACTCGCTTTTGAACTGAGCCCAGTTTGTCAAGGAGCTCTCGTGGTTCTCGAACCAAGTGCGAGCCGAATCTTCCAAGTAAAAGAAAACGTGCCGGAACGTTTCTGCGTCGTCCCACCTGTTGAATTTCCGGACGCGCTCCAGTTTCTCCAACCATTCTTCTGGGTCTTCTGCGGGGGCTCCTCGGAACGATGGCGGTTCCCGGGGCTGCTGCAGGACGATTGGCGACGTTGTTTCTTGCACCATGGTGTTGGTTGCAGCGTTCCTTTTCTTGGGCCCTTCTGGCATCAAACTGAACTCGGGCGGTAAATCTTGCAGGCGGGGGCTGGCTCTTGTTGGACTGGCTTGGAGGCTTTTCGAGGTTGTAGTGGGCATGAAGGGTGCGTACCCCGCACCTCCACCAGATGTCACGAAGACAAGGACGATGCAGTTGTGTTGAATGAGAAACACGTTTATTGGAGCGAACTTTTGCCCCCCTAACAACTCAAAAGAATACAGAGGCGGCGAAGCAGCGGTCAACAAAGTGACTTGCACAGGCGAGAGTCGTCGAATCGAATGCCCCGGCGTCCGCACTGCAGGCTTTTTATCTTTTCGCGCGCGTGGTTCTCGAAACATCGATTCGCATCGAGAACATAGTAGATCCAAGAAGATTATTCTGGGCTGTTCACGTTAGATCGGAATGCTCTCCCTATCACAACAGATAACACATGCGGCACAGAAAGAAAGAATGGAACACGCGCTTCCCTTGGCGCAGAGATAACACAGACCGGCGCAGCCGGGCGGTAAAAGCAAAACACAAATAAACAAACCCAATGTATGGTTCGCGGCAATATCGCAGTTTCGCTGAGTTTCTTGATAGCATTCAGAGTGTATTGATAATAATAAAACTATTTTCGGAAGTATTTAAGCAAGACGGTTAGTGTTTTGTAGGATTAGAAGTATAATACTGAACATTTAGCAAAATGATAATCCTCCAGACTAAAACCTTAAATAGTTTTGTGAGTTCCTCTATTCATTTTGGACCCTTTTCTTCTTGTTTTCACAATATGTATCCTGCCCATATATTCCCGATGAGGTCGCAGATCAGACTTTGTTGTTGAAAAGGATTTTTTGTGTGGACAAATTGCCTTCTCTTGCGACACTTCTTGCTAACGGGCACGTGACTCACTTGTCCCTAAGATGTGTGCAAAAAATTGAAGCTGTTCCACTCAATGGGAAAGCAGTCGGAAGTTCAGAGCCGTGATTCGCCATTCTGTACCGCCGTTATCCGCTCACTGCTACCACCTCATGCAATTCACGCTTACTGCATTCGCAGTGCTAACGCCCCCCTTGCCTGAAATCGGGCCAGCGAAAGTTTTGTACTTTTTGTGATTGCTTTAATTTTATATTCTGCGCTTGTTTAGCGTTATTTTTGACACGGCAATTTTTTTCATGCACAGCGCTTTTTTCGCTAAGTATAGGAAAAACCAAAACATCTACCATTCCTAACTAATTGAACGCGGGCGCTGCAGTTTAATTACGTATATTTTGCTTCAAATGTAGCTATAGTTTTTATTTTGCGATAAACGAAGGGGAGGTTTAAAGCATGCGCCAGCGGTTGACGAGTTTCCAACTTTTATGGCTCGATCAACTGCTTGTCTTTCGAAGCCTCTGGGCTGCACTGTGACGGTAGCGCTACAACGGAATGCCCTGTTGCTCTACTTGGGTCCGGTGAGCGAGCTATCACGTGCTTTGTGCTCTGTTGCTCTGCGCTAAAAATTTACCAAAGTAACAAACTGAAATTTTGGATATGTTTTTAATTTACCGCCAACAGTGCTAGGACACTTTAAGAAAGGTGGTTTTGCTTTTTTTTACTGTGACGAATGAATGTAAGCTTGAGATTGGCCTATTGCTTTTCATATTTAGCACCAATATGCTTTCTCCCGCTTTGTTCACATGCGTCTTTGTTGACTCAGCAAATTGTGGCCTTTTTTATCAGCTATAACTGTGACGATCTGCTCGTCAACAAGCAACCACTACAAATTACCAATTAATGACTTAAAATCAAAGTCGCAGTATTTTGAAAGCTGCAATGGAGTCACGGTCTTTTCTCAAATCGCTCTTTCTAATCACTAGATATTACTGCCATATCACAGTAGTAGCAAAGCGTATAGCAAACTATTGCTGATGCGGTTTAACCGCTCATGTTGCGCCGCTTAGAACGCCGCTTAGTGTTTTATTACGTCCCCAAGATTATAGCCAAATTTAAGGTGCGGATTTCCTCTAAACCACTAAAATGTAGAATACATGGGCGAAGCAGATGAGGCAAGAAAGCAATAATTTGGTTTGCCTAAGAATTCCCTTTGCTCCTGCGACAGTAACGCTTCGAAGCTGCTTTCCATGATTGCACCTCACCGGCTAGAAGTTATGTGTACTCGTTCTTTTAATCTCGAAAGCGTGTTTGAAGTCTTAGGCTTCCTAATCTTGCTAAAATAACAGGGCTAAAACAGTAATTCTTGTTGCACGTCCAATTTGCGAGCCATTACTGCTATCATTCACTCTCTGAATCACTCATCAACAGCTAAACCTAATAGCTGCTTGCACCATCCTTCTTTTCGCCCTGTTAAAAGCACGCAGTCACGCCTTATTTTCTCTTGTTACGCTCATATAGCCCATTTTCGTAGTCTCATACCGCACGAGGTACTCACCAAATGTTACGACATGAGCAATTAATTTGTCAGATAAATTTCTCCGTAACACTTAGGCTCGACTAGGAACATCTTACTTCTTACATCGTCCTAGATTACCTTATGCAATTTGCTACTACACCTTTGTCTCAGCAAACACACTGCTGAACAGTGCACCAGCGCTGGTGACATTGTACCTTCCTTGAAAGGAAGCATCCTTTACAAGAAAATCGAATACACTTACCACAGTTTTTGTGTATGTTTTACAAGGTACATTGGTAAGTACAATATTTAAATATTTACTTATTTATATAGATCTTTATGTAATCATATATGTTGTAAGCTGATTTTTACAACCCTACGCGCGTACAAATCTTGGCTGAGCGTATGCTATTGCGTGAGCGTCAAGTATTTCAAGAATTAAACAGTTCTGGTGTACAAATCTACCACTTTCCACTTCCGCTATGGAAAACTTATGGTGTCTTTGTATTTGCTCTTGTTCTTTACGTTAGGAACCAGTGGCCAAGTGTGCAATAGAGGACTGGCGGTGTAAACTCGCTACGCACTCCAATGGAGTTTCTTGTAAGGTACGTTCTTGATACAAATGTCTTCCTTGTTCAGTTCGTGAACACATTCTTTTGCAATGCATTGACAGCGAAATTTTTATTTGTGTGACCTATAACATGTGTATCAGTCAAGACAGAACGAGGGAAAAAGCCTTTATTGGTTGTAGCTTGGTGCTTTTATAGCTACATCGAAGTGACCGTTACGTGTAGCTGTAATCGCTTCCATTGATGGCCACGGCCGGTTTGTAGGAGAATGCGTATCTTGATAGAACACGTTTCGTCCGCGCTGTGATTATCACTCCATTCGAAAACTGCGTCCTTCTTGACAAGGCAGCGCAAAAGCCTGCTCTTGTATGCCAGATTGGGAATGGGGCCGTCCACGCTATGTGCGAACACGGCGCAACAAAGCCGTGCTCCGCGGGGCGCCAGCGCACAAGCCGCGGCCGCGTATCGAAGCTCAGCGGCGCAGGCGTACAGGGGCTTGGAGGCGGGGCTTCGTGTCGACTGCTAGCGCGGGAGCGCGCCGTGCTTGCTTTGCTGTGAAGCTCGCCCAACTCTCGGCATGCTTGTAGCGTCTTTGCGCGCCGCGACGCGTTGCGGGAAAGCGCACTTCGCTCACTGCGGCGCGTTTGTAGTTTCTGCGTAAGACAACTGAGCGCTTCCTTTTTTCCGTGCCACCATCCCAGTTCAATGCATATATTGTTACAAACATTTCTGGAGTGGTTTGGTTTATTTAATGAAGAGGAGAGGTGCGGATAATTTTGACCACCAGGATTTATTTAATGTGCACTGGCATTATGCAGCACATGAGGGTCCGTGCATTTCGAGTCCATGGAATTTTGGCAACATGCGGCTGGGTTTCGATCCCGCGACATTGGTCTCGATATCTGTTGGCTTGTTTAACAGCGGTGATGTTGTTAAGGGCCGTAAATGTGTGCGGTGTGCGGCGTCATCAGAAAACTTCGGGTCATCGTTACTCCCGCAGTTTACGCTCATGTGAGCCGGCGCCTCACGACGAGCGCTTGGAGAAGCGCAGACTTGCGCGTGGCGCTCGCAAAATAAATACCAAGGAAACAGTTCACGTGCGTCTGCACCTCAACGGCGGGGGGGGGGGAGAGGGGGACAATACAGCTTGCTCTACAGACGCCCAGTTCGCGAATGCGGTTGCCGCCGGTTTTAGCGCGTCCTGACGCATTCCACTTTGGGCGAAATACGCAAACCTGCCGACAAAACGTACCGGGCCCGCCAGTCATGCATGAGGAAGAAGATGGATATGACGATGACTGCTACTACCGAAGTGGAAAGCGGCGACAGGCCATGAAATAAACGGTTTCAAAGCTAATGCAATGTTTGGTGGTGTGTCTTTCAGTGCTTACATAGAAAGAAATCCTTCAGCTTCGCTATGGGTCAAGCCTTGTGTAACCTTGGGCAAGCTTTTTCAATTTTCTTACAAGATCATCGCCCATTGTCGAGATAGTTCAAGCAGCCGCCCAGCAAGCGGATCTCACGCATCCAGCACGATCATCCTACTCTCCGGCAGAGTCTTGGGCTGGTCCCACTGTGGCCTGCTGCATTTTAGTTCATATATCATTAGTTGCGAAGCATATACCTGGCTACGTTTTGAGACACACGGGCCCTACCTACCCTTTCTTGCCACCTGCTACGTAGCCTTTTTTCTGTTCTGATTCGTACTTCCCCGCAATAGGCCTATGTGAGTAATGAAGCTCTGATCACTAGTTCCATGCCCCATCGTTGTGTAACAGCTTCTCCGTTCTTGCGGTTCATCACTTCTGCGTCCTTCTCCTTACCATCCCAAAACGCATGGCCTATCAACGCCACGAACAGAAAAATGACCAGTATGTTCAATATGCCTTCAACCCAATCGCAAGGATTGTGACAGCTTACTGTAGTTCATCTCCTTTCCATTCCGGCACTGCACGGCACGAAACAACTGCTTTAAATCAATCCTTCTTTTTGCTCAACCTAGGCTCTACCTTAGCCTCTATGCTTCAAATTTCTGCTGTGAATTCATTCGAAGTCGCCGTCGAGCCACCCACGAGCGCTTCCGAGCTGCACAGAGCATGTAAACACTCCGACAAAAAAAGTGAGCCAGACGCCATATAAAGGTAAATATGGCCATATGATTTAGAGAACACATGAAGAAAATAAAGTTTTGCTTCGTGAGCCTCTTTAGTTCCAAGACATCGTCGCGACCTGAGAATGCCCCACAGCCGTGGTTCACTGGTTATGGTGCTTGGCTGTACTGAGCGGGCAGATCCATGTTCAATCCCCGTAGCAGGTGCAGCATTTCAACACAGGGAAAATGCCAGAACGCGTGTTTGCTGATCTATATCACTGCTGAGCTTCGCGTGGTTATCCGGAGTGCTACTCTACAGCGTATCATAGCCAGAGTCGTTTTGCGGCATTAAACCCCATAATCCCAACCAAACCAGTCCAGAAATGTTTGTAACAATATATGCATTGAACTGGGATGGTGGCACGGAAAAAAGGAAGCGCTCAGTTGTCTTACGCAGAAACTACAAACGTGCCGCAGTGAGCGAAGTGCGCTTTCCCGCAACGCGTTGCGCTGCGCAAAGACACTACAAGCACGCCGAGAGTTGGGCTAAAGCAGCTAGTTGGGCGAGCTTCAGCGCAAAGCAAACACGGCGCGCTCCCGCGCTAGCAGACGACACAAAGCCCCGCCTCCAAGCCCCTGTGCGCTGGCGCCGCTGAGCTTCGATGCGCGGCCGCGGCTTGTGCGCTGGCGCCCCGCGGAGCACGGCCACGCTGCCCCGTGTTCGCACCTAGCGTGGACGGCCCTGTACTTTCAAAAATATTTCGCAACACCCAGCATCTGATGCACGGCTGCTTTTACCTCCGGGATTGGTATCTCGACAAGTTATGACCAAAGCGTGGTATTTCGTCTTATGTGGTTGCGGTTGATAACGTCGCCTAAAAAGTCTTTCTGGAAAGCGCGAACTTCCAGTAGTATGGAATAATGGTCAGGCCGGTTTGTCTTGCTAGCTGCAGGGCATTACCAGAGTCCTTCAATGCTTTGAAGGACTCTGGCATTACGAAGGCGTGCTCGTTTTCTGCTTTAGTGTTCCGCAGACTAGGACATCGTCAACATCTGTGTCCACACCCCTGGGGGGATCAAAAATTTCACTCAGTGTCTTGAAATACCTCGGGTTCTGACGATATTCCAAATGGTAGGCTCAAAAAGCGGTAACGCCCGAAGGGTGTACCTAATGGGCAGATTTTTGACATGGCTTTGTCGAGGGGCATTTGTTGAAATGCGGAGTTCGCATCTATCGCGAAAAATACTTTGTTCCCGCGAGCTCTGCTTCGGTTTCTTCTAGCTTTGGCATCTGGTACTGTTCGCGCGTCAGACATTCGTTTATGCGCTTAGGATCAATGCAGATCGCAGCCTGCCGTCCTTTTTCCGCGGTGTGACAAATTGACTCACCTAGTCGGTTGGCTCGTACAGCTTTTCGATGATGTCGCCTGGTGGTTGCAGAGCCGCAGGCACACGTAAGGCCGGTAAGAACAGCGGAACGGCATCCTCTCGCATCACCACACGGTACTCGTGACCACGCAGCCAATTTCTTGAAAGAGGTGCGAAAAGTTTTGCAATATTCCTTCACTGCTGCTGCCGGTCACCGCATCTACTGGACGGCAAACTAGTCCCATTACTTTGCTCGCATGTAGTCCGAGTATGGGCGGGCGTACTTTCTCTTAGTAAATAAAGTGAAGCTTGCAGAGTTGTTATTCACAGCGACTTGTAGCTTCGCAACACAGACGTGTTTAATCACGTCCCCACTGACGAGCGAAGAATGGAGCCGCTTAGATGCATGCCGGCCACATTGCAGCACCGTCAGTGGACAGAATAAGGCAGTAGGCTGGCCTGAGAGACAGTGTCTGCCTTAAACACTGTTTTGGTCAGCGGCTTTGGCGTTCACAATCCAGTCGGCGTTTCTTCCCACTGTACTGACCTTTACGTCGAGAAGGTCGAAAGTGTGTCGCTGCTACAATACTTCACGGACTGGAGGCCCCGACTTGCAACACGCCGCAAAGTGGTTCTGGCCGCCACACAGGAAACATGCTTACCCAAACGCAGGGCATCTGTCGTGCACGTGTGACCTTTTACACTTCGATCACCGGCCTTGCTGCCGTCTCTTCACTGCTGCTACAACCCTTTCCGATTGCCCCCAGGTTTCATTTTGTTGCACTGATGCTTCCGAATCATTGCAGAGTTGTTCCGCCTTGGGCAGTGTAAGGTCCTAAACCTTCAGTATCTTTTCTCGCAGCTTCACACTGTTCGTGCGAACACAACCTGCCTACGGATCATGGAGTCGGCCAAGTTCGTGAAGTTGCAGCTTCGTGCCAGCTTCCTCAAGTGCCACAGAAAATGCTGGAACGGCTGTGCCTAAGCTCGCGTTCTTGACTGGAACATGCACCGTTCACAGACATCATGTAGTTGTTCCTTGCAATAGGTTTCAAAATTCTGCCCTACCGTTGGGGAGTCCTGCTTGCTTTCTCCCTCCACAAAAGTAAAATTGATAATACCTTGAGGCCGTTGTTTCAAGCGACACTCAGCAGCAGAGAAGTCTTCGTAGCCTCCCACCTTGGCTCTTTCGGGGCCGCTGTCGCCTGCAGGAACAGCGGAAACTTCTGCTCGAAGAGAACCCAGTTTTTGCGATTCAACCTGAAAGCAGCAGCTGATCCGGTGGCTTGATTAGTTCCATCCTTCAGTGAACCCCTTTCAAGCTAGGGCCCGAGCTGACTGAATCCCACTTCCGACACCATGTATTACACAAGAGAGCACGCGGAAAAGGCTTCTTTGGTTTAAGCTTCGTGCTTTTATAGCTACGCCGAAAACAAAGTCACGTGTGGCTGTAATCGCTCCCATTGATAGCCACGGCCGGTTTGTGCGACTATGCGCAGCTTGATAGAACACGTTTCCAGCGTAAATTGAAATAAAGTAAACTTATATGTTTTATTTGTTATGCCACAGAAATGCCTAATAATTGTTTGGGGTCTGCAAAGACACACTACGGGCTGTTCTTCGAAGAGAAAATTGATTTTATATTGCCCCTTAGGGCACACTTTGATCTGTCATATAGGTTCAGTAAGGCGGCCAACTGTTACAGCAGGTTGGTTTTTGCGTGCGTCGAGCTGGCAGAAAAGAACTAGGTGATTTTGGCGAAGAACAAAACATTGACTCCAATCCTCGCTGTGAAGGCGGTTGGAAACCAAACTCAAAGCTTTAAAAAAAACCCACAACAATTGCCAATGCTACACCACTTCAATTTACTTACACAGCTGGCTCTACAAGGAGTGAAACTAGAGATTTTGTCAGCTGTTACCTGACATTCGCGAGGGCGCCGTCCCGAACTCAGCAGCTGCGTCGGCCACGGCTAGTCTAGAGCGGGGTACGCGAGCTCTGCAGCCTGGCCGTGAGTGTGGAGAAGGAAAATGCAGAGAAGTGTCTTTCGAAGGGCGAGACAGCGGAGCCTAGCCATCCTGATGTGTTAGTTCGAGGTAGCACCAACGCGTGACACAAGCGGAGACACCGATACAATACGGCATGTGAGCTTAGTGGTTCGCATTCTTACAGATTTAAACTAAATACTTTCGAAAGATTGAGAATTCCGAGAAAGCTGACGAAATTTTTTAATTGCTATTTATCAGAACCAGTTTCTGCAATAGTGTTTTGTATTATTGTTCAAACAATAACGAACTGGTATTCAGCAATTTAGAAAACCGTCTCAATCACGAAATGCATTGCGCTAAAGGTGGCGTTTCATCAGCATCCAGACGTCAGTGAGTGGTCCGTACAGTTGGTCTTCCCGCTCAGGAAATCCATACCTAACGTATCTTTGTCCCGCCACCTATTAATTCTGTTGGGTCCGGGTTATCCAGGAAGTTCTTTCGAACAAGTTATTCAAGCTGTGAGAAATCATCGTGGAATAAACGTGCAGCTGCGCCACAACACGTGCAACGCCGTCGCTAACGCAGACGACAAAACTGACGAAAGAATGTCGCCGACGCGCCTGCCGCGGTGAGCACGGGGAACGATATGTAATAGCGTGCTATCGCCTCGCCATATACGTGTACTCCGTGAGTGCAAAGCGCACTTTGCTGCCTAAACCTTGTCGGCAGTTTCTTGACCCACGCCCCATGAAAGAACCATTGGCTGGCAGAGGTAGAAAGGTTTGCTTTAATAGGCGATGAATACCCAAGTTTACTAGCCGTAAAAGTTTTATAAGCCAGTTTTCGGATTGGGAGGAGGATAGACAGGATGTCAGAAGTCTTGATATGGCTAAGTGATTTACCCGAGCCGGTGTTTAGATATTGTGTGTGATCGGACCACGTTAGAAAACTTCAAATGACTGCCCCAGCTATCGGTACCAATCAGACTGTGTTAGGAAATTGGAGTTTTCCGAACACTGGAAAAAGTCCCTACGCTTGCGCGAAACTTGCATGACTTCACTGTTGTTTCTATTAAATTGCATCAGCCATTGTGACCCCCATTTTTCTATGCTAAACAAATTATTTTGAAGAATATTTTGGTGAGTACTACTTGAAATGTGGTGGTAAAGTTTGCAGTCATCTGGGAACAGGTGAATGGGTGATGAAAGTTCGTCTCGAATGTCAATAACAAAGATTGTAAACAAAAACTGCCCAAGTACTGACACTTGCGCCACACCAGATATTACCTTGACATGAGCTGATTGTTGAATCACCACAACCGTAAATTAGGCCCTACTAGTCCTAAATGCTTGCAGCCAATGCATGTAAAGGTATTGGACGAAAGTTTGAGCGATGTAGACAATTTCGGGATTTTTTGTACTGGGATGATCTTCCTTATATTCGTCTTCCTTATCTTCACCGGGTTATTCGCCAAGATCCGTAAAGCCGCTTATTCATGACTTTTAGGAGCTGAAACCAACGCCTTATCAAAAGTGGTCCCACATTACCCTGTGTTTGAAAAGCACTTCAGAAGTGAAAAGTTCATTTGGTGGCAACAGTAGTTTATCGTCACACTAGGTTTGCACAGGCTCACAAAACCCCATTAACCAATTTCACCCCACTGATACACCCCAGTTAGTAGCACTTTTGAAAAATTAGTGGTGAGAGACTGACTGGGATAATCCACCACAAGCGAACACCATGGCTACGGTTCCGGCGTGCGAAACAGACAAGACAAAAAAGCAGCTGACGTGAACCTCCACGAGGGGAGGGTTTATTCCTAATTGATAAGTGGTGAAGTCCTAACATCCGTTAACAGTTGGTGGACAGTCTTCTCAAAAGGTTATGTGCCATGCAGTGCTTTCGGAGGAAGACCTACTGTGTCCCCGCAAAGCTCGGATCTCAGCCACGGCCATGATTTGCTACGCTTGCTCGGACCCTGGCCTACCTAGGCACCGTGGCCGTTTGCAGGCGGAACTGTCGGTACACGTCACTGCAGTTTTGGTGGAGGTTATAGGGTCGCAATCCCCACAAAGCCTGACAGCATGGAAGTGCGAATATGACACCGGGTCAGCGACGAAGTAGCGCCTGCACCCGAGCAGCCCACCACGTCCTCCGTTACGCTCCGGCAACGAGACCCACCGTTCTTTAGCGGCACAAATGAGCGCAAATCGGTAGACTGTCTTTCAACCTTTTGAACGTATGAGACCTACGACAATTGCGACGAATCGCTGAAACTCAATAACGCCAGCTTCTATTTTACGCAACTAGACGAGACGTGGTTTAAGAACAACGGATCTACCTCCACTACTTGGCCAGACTTCAAATCTGTCCTCACAAAACTTTTCGGACGGGCGGCAGTTCGCAAGCTCTATGCCGAGCAGCGGCTGCGTACTCGAGCGCAGCAGGCAGGTGAAAGATTTACCAGCTACATAGAGGACGTCGTCGACCTCTGCAGGTGTGCAAATCCAGCCATGATAAAAAACAATAAGATCAAACACATTTTCAAGCGAATTGAGGACGGTGCAATTCAAATGCTGCTGAGAAAAAAAAAAGCCCAGTCTGTTACCGACGTCAAGTTGTATCAGAGGAATTGCGAGCTCCGGAAGCAATGCATTTTCACCCGCCAATACCCCTTGCTTGAAGAACCGCAACTTGCGTCACTGTCGGCATTGACTGGTTCTCCTGACCTCTCATCTATTGTATCTCCGATCGAGCATTTCATGTGCGAAGAGGTTTTGCACTAACCGTCCTTGCTTCCATTCGCTCCACAGCCCTCTTACACGCTGCCTAAGGATTTCCAACAGGTATTCTGAGAGCTTATGTTACTTAGTCGATCCCTTCAGAACTCCAGCCGCCTGTTGTGCCTCTTTCCATTCTTTCGCTAGTGGCCGCGACGGTTTCACCCCCTGTCGTGTCGCCTCTTGAACCGCACATCGCCGTCCCGCTCTCCTATGCTTCGGTCGGCACAAGGCCATCGCTAGCACCATTCTCATCCACTGTATGTCTCGCAGAGCAGCCAGCGGCGCCCTGGACTTCGGATGACACCTCGGACCCAAAAGTCATGGCGCACTCCTGACAACCGTCCCATGTTTTCGTTGCCGACAGCCGGACATGTAACGCGTTTATGTCGCCCCGCTACGTCATACTCTCCTTAACAGTCGACCCCGACTGTTCCCAGATGCGCCCATGTGTCAATCCAGCAGCTGAGGGAAGCTAGACTACGCAATTCCGGATGCAAGACCTCCGCCAGTGTTGAGCTGCTAGAGTCCTCCGCTTTCGCCTAACAACCGGATTGACGTTAACCTAGAAGCTGTTCCCGCAATTGCTGGTGTCGATACTGGTGCCGCACTGCCAGTAATATGTAAAGTTTTTTTCGTTGCTTGAGTAAAGTCTCTACTCCGCTATCAGGCTCACCGTCTGGACCGCGAATACTCATGATGTACAACCATTGGCCACGTGAACCACCCGACTTACAATGCAGAAACACGCCTTTATCGTACAGTTCGTGGTTTTTCAGTTCCAACGATATCATCCTCGGTTGGGAGTTTTTATAACGACATCATGCTTTGATTCGGTGTGTTCTTGCTGAGGTTAAATTTCCCCATTTGATGACACAGCTATACCCGGACGTACCACCAAATTGATTGCTCCCAATAATATGGACATTCCGGCCAGCAACTCTGTGTTGATTTCCGTGTTCTTTCACGGAAATCAACTTAGAGCGTCGACACTCTTCAGCGCCCGCAAATGTATGCCTCTACCTTTCGCGGTCCTTCAAATTTGCTCTGGCCTCTGTACGATACCCATTTCAAACTCTTGGGCATGCCCGTCCACATTTCTTTGCAGGGAATGTCTTGGCCACGTCGAACCAGTTGAAGATAACTACATCGTCGACGTATGCGACACCTCTGCATCTCTGCGCCTTGCCCCGCTTGATCCTACTCTGAACTGTGACTCTGATGTTGGTTTGCGTTTCATCGGTGATTCTTTAGCACCCCACAACTTGACGAGATTGTTGCCCTTTTACACCGTTTCCGAGATTCTTTAGAAGCCCGACACGTCGCTTTGGGCCGGGCATCGAGTGTTTCGCTCCCTATTCACACCGATTCTCATGCACCCCTGTGACAGCGGCCATACCGTTTATCGCCCAGTTAGCGGCAAGTCATCGATGAGTGCTTCGCGGACATCCGTTAGTGCAACGTTGTACGCCCTTTGCGAAGCCCCTCCCGTAGTAGGTGTGATGAAAACAGACGGCTCAATTCGTTTCTGCGTGTACTACCGGCGCCTGAACAAGATCATACGAATAGACATTTAGCAGCTTCCTCGAATAGACGACGCACTCGATTGCTTGCAAGAAGCCGCGGTTCTTCTCTTCATTGGAATTAATGTCCAGCTATTCGTAAGTGCCTACGGCAAACGCGGATCGTCTCAAAACAGCCTGTGTCACTTCTGACAGGCTCTACAAATTCAATGTCATGCCCTTCCGGCTGTGCAATGCGCCAGCAACCTCCGAACAGATGATGCCAACATATTGCATCGCCTGAAGTGGAACACATAAAAGTTTTACCTAAATGACATAGTCGTGTTCTTTCGTGATTTTGTGACGTATCTTAGCCGTCTCCAGCACGAGTTGAACTGCCTTGCCACAGCGCGCTTCCAGTTCATCTTGAAGAAAGGGTGGTTTGAGCTCGAGAAGATTCTATTTCAGGCCACGTGGTTTCTATTTCGAAAAGTTTCTATTCCAGGCGAAATTACGGTGTCCTTTCCGACCCAACAAAACTTCCCGCCATTACAAAATTTCCGAAATGGACGACAATCAAACAATATCGCAGTTTTGTTTAACCTTACTCTTACCTCGGGCGCTTCTTACGCAATTTTGCCAGCATCATTGCGCCTTTGACAAATCTTTTTTGTGGTATCAAGATCGGCGATTGGTCACCCGCCTTGGACAAAGCCTTCAATATTTTGCAGCACCTTTTTATCTCGCCACCGGTACTACGACATTTCGATCCGAACGCCCCCACGGATATTCATAGCGGTGCAAGCGGCGTGAACTTGGGCGCAATACTAGCACAGAGCAAGACCGGATTCGCGAAGGAAGGAGTGACGTAGGCCAGCCGTACCCTTACCAAAGCAGACGTCGATTACTCCATGACCTAGAAGGAATGTTTAACGATCAATTGGGCCATTTCAAAATTTCGCCCATACCTCTACGGACTAGGTTATGTGACATGCAGTGCTTTTGGAAAAAGACGAAGTGCATGCTCGCGCAGCTCGGACCTGAGCCCCGGTTTGCTACGCTCGCTTGGACTAGCCCTAGCTAGCCGACGTCACCTCTTGCATGCGGACCCGTCAATAAACATCACCACACCAATGCGGGATTAGCGCTCCCCCTTCATACGTGGTCGACGGGTACCGAATGAATCCCTTCAGCTGCCGGAGACGTTCAACGCGGGCGCTACCTGCAGATGTCGGCCTGGCCGGGATGGAAGGTGCGAGCGCATTGCTCCGCTCGCCTCACCTTTCCAACAGCGTCGAGCACCACAGTCCAAGTATCCTCCCTGCCGGCGAAATTTTCGAGCTCCCTGGTCCTCCACGCTGAAGCGGTGGCACTATCTCACTCGTCGGAGGCGCTATTCAAACACGCGCGCGGACAGTCGCCGCACCGCCACCTCGTAGTGCCTCATCCGCTTCGTTTGCTATCCTCGCACTTAGTTGGTATGGTGGGTTTCCACAACTCTCACACACTATCGAACAATCAGCTAAAAAGTACACCAACAAAAACAAACCGCTTCTTAAGCATACAACGCACCATACTTTTGGAGTTGAACTTTGCACAAGGATACCACGTAGCTTGTAGCAAAGCCCAAATACAAATGCAGTTTCTCGGAGCCTTCTCCGGGACGCTAGTTTCATTAACTCTAAATCTTAGGCACACCTATATACACTTTGCTCTTTCAATAGGATAACAGATTCCAACAACGTAGATCTATCAGGTTATTCTGTCCTAAAAGACCTATTAGTGATACAGTCATTCCCGTTATTTTGACTTGTTTTTATTTTTTTGTTCTTTTAGTGCTTCTTTTAATCGATTTATATCTCCGTGCACACAGACGCCTCACACCAGCATATCGGCTGAAAACATTTGTTACAAAATATGTTCGTTCCAATACTGACTGCCAGCCCCCGTGAGGCTCCTCCGCGACGAGCGAGTGAATTGCTACCGCTCCCATGCCCTGCGCATCACTTCAATGGAGTGGGCATCGACATCTACGGTCCAGTACTCGGCACATCCTGAGAACACCACTGGAATATTGTTGTAGGTGACCATATCATACGGTACGCTAAGACAGGAGCCCTGTCAGCAGCCACAGTGCGGGACATGGCATCATTCCTTCTCCGTCGTTTCATCCGTCCACACGGATGAAACGACGGAGTCCACCGCTCCACCGCTGCACGGCGGAATCGCTGGGGAATGTGGTGTCTATGCTGTAGCAGGCCCGCCATGAAAAGGAGGTGGCCTTCTTGCTCCTGCTGGACATGAAGTCGGCCTTCGAATTCGTCCCTAACACGGCCAACCCTGGATGCACTCGACAGCATGGGCGTTGAGGGGCACCTCCGGAGTTACGTCAAGGGGTCCTGGCCAACCGCACCCTTCGAGTCAAGGTTGGCCGAGAAACCAGCAGCCGACAAGATGTCAGCTGTGGAGTTCCCCAGCGGAGTGTGCTCAGCCCATCCCTCTTCAACCTCGTCCTGGCTCCACTCCTGGACTGCATCCCGGCTGGGCTTGCATTTCCAGTGGCGATTGCAGTCCATGCCGACGACATCGCCATTTGGGCACACGGACCAACGAGACTACTCTCCAAGGTGAAAGCGTGCCTCCAGGGGGTGCTGTGGGCACTCGCCTGGCCCTGGCCTATCCAGATTCCAGGTTCCTAGCCTATCCAGATGCGGGCCCTGCAAGTGGGGCTTCACCACACCCACCACCTCAGGGCACACCGGACGGCGCGGCGCTCCTCCAGCGCTACTGCAGCCGGCCCAACTCTCGCATGAGCATGCTGCATAGTACCTACGACAGCCATATTGAGCTGCCCCATCGGCCCCGCCTGGAGCCACCACCACCAGGCACGGGGCAGGCTCTACGCATCGCCGGCAGGCTCTACGAACTTGGCAACAGCCGGGTATGCAGCCTCACCTTCCCGGCCTCATCCACCTACGAAGAGCTGGCTGGACTCCATCTGGCCGCTGATCTTCTTCTAGAGCATGGGGCCCATGACCGGGGGGCATCATCCTGACTCAATGTCCGTCTCCATCCTCCATCTAAGAGCTTCCGACCAGCCAGCCAGCTCCAGCGGCTATGTGGAGAGGTCTCTGGCGGCCAAGCTCCATGCAGTGGAGTCCCAGGGGTGACCGCTGCGACTTAAATGGCTAACATCCCACGTTTCGCACCACGGGCAACGCGGTTGTCGACGCCCTGGCCAAGGGCGCTGCTCGCCAGGCGGGGGGACCAGCCTCGCGGGATGTGGTGTGATTCGACGATGCAAGGACTATCCTGGCCCGAGTGGTGGAGGGTCAACATCCAGATGCTCGACTGGTCAGTGTTCAGGCCCACGGCTCCTTCCCGGGCGAATCCGTAGAGACGCCTGGCCGCTCCTGCTTCGCCTGCGGCCTAATTGCTGCAACGTGGGAGCCATCCTGCACCACCAGGGCCACCGAGCGTACCCCACCTGCGCCTACTGCTCAGAGTCCGCGACGCTCGAGCACTTACTGTGCTCTTGCCGCCAGCACGTCACCACGAGAGAGGAACTCCGGACCGCATTCCAGTGACTCGGTGTACCAAGCCACAAGCTGGAAGGCTTCCTATTCCTCACGGGATCGGACGCTTTACGAGGAGAGGTCTTCCAGCACCTCCTCAACTTCCTAGTTGTAACAGGACTAGTGCAGCATTTCTAGCCGTCGCACCTTGGACGAAACGAATGCTACATAGACTGTGCCCCACTCAATTTCTTCCTTCCTTCCTCTGTCTCTCTTCTTATCCTTTGGAACCCCCTTTCCCTTCCTTGGACTTCGTTATATGAGGGTAAACTCTCCGACTGAGTTCAACAATATCCCCAGCTCTTTTCTCTTCCCTTCTTTCTTCTTAATAAATCACCACCACCACCAGTCGGTATCAGCTTCGGCGGATGGGAAGTAGGGATAGATTTTAGATGTGTCAGAGGGTGCCACTAAATTATGTCGACTGTAGGGCATACACGGCATTGAGAATTCGTTGGTTAATCCCATCGGTATATAGGTGAAGGATTGGTAGGGTACGCGAGTAAGCCATTTGAGTAAAGTTCTCAAGACAATGTATTTTTACATCGAACGATTGACAATTCTGCGATGTGTTCTGACCATTGCAAGAAGCTTTAATGCGCAAAACAGTTTCTGGTGTTTCCTTGATGGGAGTGCTTTGGGCGTTCTGTCAAGGGCAATCACTTGATCAAAATACTACCTGTTCAGGCTTAAGTAGTAACACAACTATGTATTTTCTTACCGACTGTGTCCGTAGACGTCCCATGTTTGGTGTTGGCAAGCTTAGTATGAGTCAGCAAAGATACGAGTGCGAGTTGGGATACAGCATCAAAGTGGAATGTGAGGAAGTCGAATATGTAAATACTGCGTACAGTTCATCACGGAGAGAAGTAGCAATTAGTAGATATATAGTGTAAGCACTGAATATTTTCGAGGTACGTCGATGTTGATGCCGTATTTATTATTGACTAAGTGGATGCTCTAGT
Organism: Haemaphysalis longicornis; assembly: GCF_048455015.1. Classification (NCBI taxonomy): domain Eukaryota; kingdom Metazoa; phylum Arthropoda; class Arachnida; order Ixodida; family Ixodidae; genus Haemaphysalis; species Haemaphysalis longicornis. The sequence continues at coordinate 120,986,269 of NW_027526385.1, read as the reverse complement.
GAGTGCATACAACAATTTCTCGGGTTCACTTTATCTCAATGAGCAAAGTAATTTCTTTTGCGGTTTTAGAGCGGGCTTTACCAGGAAATGAGCGAGATTGCATAATCAGCTGTAATTGAACGCAGGATGGGGGCAAGAGCGGGGACTCATCGATGCTATCCAGGTTCCGGGGACTCATGCACAAAAATTGAATTCCTTGATAAATGAGGGCAGACTTCAAAGCTTATGGGCAGTTTTACACCCGAGTTGTAGAGCCATGTTGCCATAGTGATAACGGGTAAACCTCTTGAACGTGGTACTCCTTACACCCTTACACTCTTCTGGCGTCATCAGCCATTGGGATGTGTACCACAACCATTATTTTATTCGAATATTTTAAAATGAGTTTTAATAGAGGTTCTGAGAATTGGGAAATTCCATAATGTGAAGATTCCAGCTGAATGTTTGTCAGAATAGGAACTTGGAAAGAATTGGACGATAGGCAGACGTGCTTCATTAGATGTAATAAGTGCAATAAACTCCTCACTGCAGGTTCAGTATTGTGTTTAAGTCTGTAATGTCGGCAGAATAATTCGAGAGAACCTAGCAAACCCCCAATTTACCAGTGCCATGGGACAGCTATGAATGGGCATCACAGAGGTATTTATCTTCCAGTATAGTCGGCCGGCCTATGACAAGTCGGACAACGTCTTTCTGTAAAGGAAAACTCAGCTGGGCGGTGGCTTATGAGATAATGTATTATAACGATACGCAAACCGTTATTAACGGGCTCTAGTACTGCTTCCAGAGCAGTAGAACAATTAGAAAATCATAGCTTAATAAAAACGCGGAACTCATGGCGTATTATAGCACAGTTACAAGTAGAGACGAGTAAGCTCCCATTCATGTCCCTTGTTTCGAGGCCAGATGTTTTTTTTATTCTGAGCATTCCCACTTTCTTAAGTGCGGTAAGCTAAAGAAACAGGAACAAGATGTGCCAAACCTCGAGTGACTGAATTCCTGACTCCGTGCATTCTGCATGGCTAGGAAGCAGATACAAGCTCAATTACAATAAACACAAGGTACCACGGAATTGTGGTGAAGGGGAGGGCAACTCTCTGGCAGGTTCTTCTCAGGTATTCTGTGGCGAGTGCAACCTCCACTGTGCAAATAATTTGACGAGGGCGCTTGACAACGGCAACAAATTATAAATTTTTTAGCCAAAGGCACCCACAGGGCAGGCGATAACAACGCAAAGCTAAACCTGTAAAAAAAACCTCTAAGAAATACCCAGTCTGCCAAAAGCACACAAAAAATTCTGCACCAAACATTCCGGGTGATGGGGCATGGTCACCAGGCGTCTTGGGTGCTGGTGGCGATCTTTCAGTGAACAGACAGGGAGCTTTAACCTTCCACTCTTCGCTGTGACCCGAATATTTTCTCTCTTGTTTGGTTTCCCGCATTTTCTTAATGGAGTTTATTTAAGTGACAAAGGCGGGTGGACACTATAAAACGCGTGCAAATGCCGAAGAATGGGTGTGAAAATTCACAAGTGTGTTATGTATATTGGCGAAATTTTGTGTCGCTTCGTGTATATCTTCGATTGTTTTAATATAAATGTATATTGTTTTTGGGACTATATTCCGCTACTGTAAAGAATCATCTGTATATATATATATTTGTGTGCTTGTGTAATACACCGAGCAAGTAGTTACTGAGTGCGCATGCGTTGTTTCAGCTGCAGCTGTCTGAATGAACTTAATCTGACCTTGTTGTTCTTTAGGGCAAGTACTGTACCTTTTTTATACTGGAATGCCTGGAGTATTCAGGTCCTGTTTGGGTTGGAGCTAAACTCTCCAATAAATAATTATTTCTCTCTCCCTCTGACCCTTCTTCGCCTGCATACCCACCTTGTTAGCTTGAGCAGCGTCTTCTGGCTCATCGACACTGTCTGGTTCTAAATCTTGGATAGTACAACATTCTTTTGGTCAGCACTTTTTTTAGGTGCCCTGAGTAGTTTCGGGCGAAGAATGTCCTGCAGACGAGTTTTGCAGTCATGTTCAGCCTCGGGTTCAACAGACGAGCAAACAGTAAAATTGAACGCCACCTCTTCTTATGTAGAGGTGTCGGTATCAAGGACCGATTGAAGCAAGCGTTTTTGGTTCGCCTCGATTTCCGTAAGCTGTTCTCGAAGCTGGAAACTTCGCTTTTTAATTTCTGCAATCTCTTTAAGTGCTTCCAGCTCTAGGGCTCTTTCTCGCGCGGGCTTTTTTGGTGAGAGAGCACCTACTCCGAGAGCCCTTTGGCGCTTAACCCAAAGCGCTTACCAAGTTCTGTCAACCAGAGTTTGAGCGCTAACTGCAAATTCCTTTTTCCGGTTTCTTCTAACTCTAGTTGCACTCGTACAGCTTCGCGCTCTGCAGCTCTCTCTTCTCGCGCCTTCGCGAGAGCATCGTCAACCCACGCCCGTGACTGTGTATCACGCAACCCAAAACGCTCCCCTGTGGCGAGCAAATCCTGCACGTTCATCGTACCCTGAATCCAGAGCCAATATGTTTCAATATAAACACGCCCTCTTCCTGTTGCTGACGCCAATTTGTGGTGAGGGTACGGGCAACTCCCTCGCAGGTTCTTTCAGGAAATCTGTAGTGGCTGGGACCTGTCAAGTTCCCAATAATTAGACGAGGAGGATTCCTTACGGTCCAAAAAAACGTACATTCTTAGGAAAACACATATAATTTCAAAAACAAAAGTTGACGCCGGAAAGCCAATTACCCTTCAAACATCTGCCAAAGTGCATAGCTCTAAAATGCACCAGTTTTAGGGAGAATACAAATAAAAGATAATGATGATGTTTGGGTGTTTATGGCGCAAGGCCGACTACGGCAAAGAGTGCCAAAACGGTGGTTAGGTATCAAGGATGTAAACATACATACTAAAAAAACATAAATAATAAGTAAAAGACAATGAGGAGGTCTGGTGCAAAAGGCCAGGTTGTGATGGTGCGTGGCATGAAATGAGCTTTAAAACTACGCGTGATAGGAATTGATATGTAAAAACTTCATGTCGTTAAGAAACTACATTTGTATTGCACAATAATGATGTGATCATCCGCAAAAAGAATGCTGGGTGTAGTTGGATGTGTTGTCTGTATACTTGTGGGAAACGTTTGCATCCTGTTCAGTGGAGTGCTTTGCATGTAATGAGAATGCGAATGACGGCTAGGCCCTCCCACAGCCTGCTACACAAGGGTCTTTGAGATCCAGTGAGCAGACGGGAGTGTGTCACGTGTGTGTGGCCCATCCGTAATCTAGCTAGGACACCGGTGAATCTGTTGTGTGAGTCAGTAGTGTATCGTCCTATGTGTGGTTTTATTATGTGTAACTTGTTGTCTTTTTGCGTATGCCAGTTGGCTTGCCATTTTTGCGAAGGTGTTTTCTTATGTGTGGCTTGAGGTCGGTGTAACGTATTGCTATAACATCCACCCTGTTTGTAAGAGCAGCAGCCACGGCCATTCGATCCGCGGTCTCATTCCCCGCAATTCCAACATGGCCTGGAACACAGCACAGGATTAGTTGAAAATTATTGTGCGCATACACAGACATTAGAGCATTAAAAACTAGATTAAAAATGTGTTTTTTTAGATGCGAAGCAGCTTATGGTCGAGGCTGTTCCTTCCGCCGTTGTGTGGGCGCCGTCGTGCGGCGTCCACGCCTCCACGGCGCATGCCTGGCCAGGCACCGCTGGTAACGATTGTGTCAGGATGCTCCTAGGGATTGGCCAACCTAAGAATCCATCACGAGATAGCTTCGTGTTCAACCACCGTCGTCATGTTCCCGTAGGGGAACCCTGAATACCACACCCCCACTGCGCATGCCTGGCCCGTCACCGCTGAAGATGATTGTGGCATGATGCACCTAGGGATTGCCCATTGAAAGAATTCATCACCAGATAGCTTCGCGTTGAAACACAGTTGTCATCTTCCCATAGGAGAACCCTGAGTAGTATGCGCGGTATTTCTTCTCTCCTCTCCGGCGCACCTCTCCTCTCCAGCATTCCTCTTCTCTTATAAGCTCCTCTCCGGGATTGCGCAACAAATGGCAACACCAGCTGCTCCGCACGCAAAAATGCGAAGCAGCTTAGTGTTAGCGACGCGACGGTAGCCGCTGCTTACTCCGCTGGAGGCGCCACTGGAGCTCCGCGGATAAATGACGGGCATGCGCGCTTTGGTGCCATCATTCTCCTTCCGCAACGCCGCGATCGAACTGAAAAAAATGGGAACTTGAGTCGACCCCATGGCTGCTTCGCATAGTACACAGGGTTCCCCTTCGGGAAGATGGTTCTGTGTGTCGACTATGCATGCACAACGCTCAAATAGTCTGTAAAGATGACGGACTTAAGAATTTGTTTGTTTGAATATCTTGAACGGTGAAATAAAATTCTTAGGTTTCTGCTGAAAAGATAGTGGTGTGTATGCTCATGCTTCTGCAAGAATTAAAATTGCGAGCATGAGCGCCGCAAGACACCACAAATAAAGTTTTCGCGGCATCGCTGTGAACTTCGGCACATTATATTCATCCTGCGAAGACAAGATGTGCTGCAGAATATTAGAACTCACAACTCTACTTTTACCCATTTTCCTAAAAAAAAACATCACAACAAACAGGCTGCAGTTGCCATGGTGGTACAACGTGAGAAAATGATGATGACCCTCAGATATCTAAAAACCCAACAGACACACCTGAAGCTTCCTCTCACCCCCAGTGAGTAGGGCAAAGAAACCGAGGGATGATTTCATAACAACTGGGTTGTAAATATGTCGTTGAGGACAGATTTAAAAGGATGGTTATTCAATGATGAAACGTTAAAAGATTATAATATATATATGTACATTCATTGATGTTCCAGGCACCATTTGTTACTTTCAACCGACGGACTCTGGGCCGGGCTTGTGCGGAACGCCCCAGACGCAAGGCGCAGGCCCAAGTGTAGCACTGGATCAAGCATCTTTAGTGCTGTCTTTGATGCCAACATATACACGACACTACTCATGTCTAACCGAGACCCTAGCAAGGTAGTAAAAACACAGAGTTCTTTGTCTGCTCCACTGGATTGGAGGAGAGTACCTTCTGAATGTTCAGTGTTTTCAGGCATTTACGTTTAAGTTGTGTGATGTGTGGGACGAACGTGTCTTTTTAATCAAATTTGACACCTAAAAACTTGTGCTCCTTTTTTTGAGAAATATATGCACAATGAAGGGTAGTGTCCGCGTCCGCAATAATCATGCACTTGCGGGAGAACACAACACAGGTACTTTTGCTGGGGTTTAGTTTAAACCCGTCGGGGTCCGCTCAGCAAGCATTTTTCTTAACACCGAGCACTACTTGATGTACGCGAATTGGCAGGTTACAGGATTTAACAGATATTTGTACATCGTCTACATAGATGGATCAGGAAAGGGATGGCGGCAGTGCCTTTTGGAGATAATATATCTGAACTAAAAACAATGTGCAGCTTGAAACTCCGCCTTGTGGCACACCATTTTCCTGCACGTGTTGCCCGGACATGGATTACCCAACCATTACATGAAATGTCCTCGTGGAAATGTAACTACAAATGGTTTTTAACATGTTACCTGACACTCCAAAGGACTTGAGGTTGCTAAGGACGCCTTATCGCCAGGCTGTGTCATACGCCTTTTCAAAATAAAAAAAATATGTAAGGCAGGACTGGTTATGCACAAATGCATCTTTTATGAAAGATTCCAACACAACAGTTTGATCGACCCTGAAGCCTGCCTGGCAGCTCTCAAAAGACTATTGTACTCCAGAAAGTGCACAAGCCTCCGGTTTATCATGTTCTCGAGAAGCTTTCGCAGTTAGCTGGTCAGGGCAATGGGTCGATAGCAAGCGTTAGAGAAAGGGTCCTTCCCCTCGTTGAGGAAAGCGACAATTATAGTTTCCTCCAAGAATTTGGTATGTTCCCCGAAAGCCATATCTTGTTATATGTGTGCAGGAGTGTTAGAAGAGTGTCTGAGTGTAGGTGCTTTATCATTGTTTATGTGTTGTCTGGGCCTGGAGCTGAGGGTTTTCAGGTGCTCATGGGGCTCTCAGCTCATGAAGTGAAACCGGAGTTATAACAGGAGGTTGACTTGTCGTTATCAAGTAAAGACTTATTTTCGGCCTATTGTTTGTGTTTCATGAAAGTGTTCGTGTAGTGTGCTGACCTGGACACATGTTGGAAGTGTTGTGCGAGCGTGTTAGCCTGGTCTTCCAGAGTATCTTCTGTTGTAGTAACCAGGGGCAGGCTGTGTGTTTATTGTCATTTTACTTTGCGCATTTGTGTCCAGACTGCGAGTGTCGCGGTATGCGGTTATGGATGTTAAAGGGGCACTGACACAAAATTTTGAAGGCGAGATAACTTTGGAGATAGATTGGTGGGAACACATATACATCATCTGCAAAATATTAGCGGCGAATACAGCCTAGAACATATTTAAAATCAATTTTATAGTGTGCGAAACGCAACCGAGCAGCCAGCAGAGGACCACGCGCAATTGTAAATAAACAACATCCACACACGTCACGATTTTTTGTTTGCCGCTTCCGCACTGCCGGCGCTTTTTGCCGGCTCGCCCGGCTCGCCGCTCCAATCGGAGGGCCGGAGGGCGGAGCTTCTGCTCTCGAGAACGAACGACCCGATCGTTGGCGGCGGAGGCGCCGTGATTTCGTCAGCTCATCGGGCAGCTGGTCACGACCAAAGTTCTACAGCGATTCCAGCACTCTGTTTCTATTACTGTTTATTACCATTCGATGCGAAAACGCGACGGAGGCACGAAAAGCCCACTGAGCTAGCCGCACGGTCGCTGTGCAGGCGGCGGCCACGGCCGCGGCCGGCGCAGGTAGCTCGAGTGATAGCTTGTTACCGCTGCACGAAATTGTCCCCAAGTCCCGACCATGGTGGCTTACATGAGAAAGGAGTTAATGATGCGATGGCGGGTTGCATTAAAAATTGTCATCTGCACCGCTTACGAGAGCGGCACGCGAATATCCGCCGCAGTGCTAAGCCGAACACATCTGTAGGCGGACCTGTAGGCAGACCGGCCGGCTGCTCCCAGCGCGCGTCTTGCCACCCACCGTCTCGAGCGTCGCGCGTCGTTCTTTAGCCGCGGTAGCATTTGCACTCGCAGCGCCTGCGTCATATCCACGGTCGCTTTTTAATTAAGCGCCTCACGAGATCAGTACGTGGGGGCATTCGCAGAAACTGCCGTCGATGGGGATTCGACAGTGCTACGGCGGCTCTGCTCTGTGATATCCCTCCGACGGTCACGTGGTCAGCTTTGTTCACACAAAATCCACAAAATCCATCGTTTCGCGGCACTCGCTGAAACCGAAACTGCGACTGGCCGCATTGAAAATGCCTCTAATTAAACAACCGCCGCACGCTGAAGCAAATGAGGTTTCTACAGGTTATAAGTAGGTCACTAGCTACTTATCGCAACAATAAAAAACAAGATGCAAAATTTTTGTGTCAGTGCCCCTTTAAGAATGAGTGGCCACTCTCTCGTTATGCCTCACGGCGCACACGTTTTCTCATCGCCTGTGCCGTTTTGAACAATAAAAGGTTTCCCGACGTGAGGTACCGACGCAGGATACCCAACGCCTTGTTCTGGTCTCCTCGTGTCCGTCTAAAGTCCACATTCCACGACGGCCTCCTCTGGTTACGCGGGCACCCGTGGCGTAGGAAATGGACTTTTCGGCGGCGACGAGGCTGAGCGCCGTGAGGATTTGGGTAGCTTCTTCAACAAATAAGTGTCCTATGGATGTTTGGTGTAGTGTGAATGTCTCTGTAAATGTATTTCCGTTAGCTCTTGCTTCATTGAACCTGCTTTAGAAAGATGGACTGCATGGGCCTTTACCTATATATGTTAGTCAGGTGGAGAAGTTTTCACTACCATATGGGTTCGTTCCCACGCCCAACTCAAGGAAAGGACACAGAACTGCAGAGGCCATACCCAAGTCAAGATATGAGTATGTTTTGTGTCCTATGGTATGGTATGTAGGCTGTTAATTGTTGAAAAGGCATACTCTAGAGGATGTTAAAAATTCTCTATCAGACGACCTCGCGCATCCAGGCGAGAAGAGCCCCAAATAGAATTGTGTGCATTAAGGTCGCCTGGGAGAATCAATGCTTCGGGCAGCTGGTCAACCAACGCTTTGAGTGAGAGCTCGAAATTTCAAGATCAGGAGGAATGTATATGGAGAATACCGTTGTCATCCTATAACCTAATATTCTTCGAATTGCTACAGCCTCAAGGTAAGTGTTCAAAGGGATAGGTTGCCATGCTAAATTTCCAGGGGATTATGGCAACACCGCCAGAAGAGTGTGTGCAGCCATCCCTGTCTTTTGTGAAGACCATGTAATTATTCAAGGAATTAGTGTGCTTGAAATTCAAATCTGTTTCCTGAGCACGCGGTACTCTTGGGTGATTAGCATATACTATTTCTGATACATTGTCAAAATGTTTAAGGAGTTTTCTGCAGTTAATTTGGATTATGTTTTCTCTTCCCGTTTTTAAGTGTTCGGTGCTACTAGAGTGTGTTGTTTATTTATCGTCTTTCGAGGCTTGTACTACCGGTGGAGGCGTTTTCGGTCTCTGTACAGGTTTGGATGCATGTACCTGTTCCTTCAGTTGCGATGGAAACAGGAACGGTCCCACGTCCATCTCATCCTCGGATGTCCTAGGTGTGCCTGATGGACCAGGTCCCTTTGACTTGGCACCCATCTTGGTGCCTTTCGTTTTCACAGCCGCTACCACCGAAGGTGTCGGGAGCACCACAGGTGGCACGGCCGGTGCGGCAGAGCTGGCGGTCGATGCGGGACCCCCGGTGTCCATCTCATGCTCCAGTGGTAGCAGGAAGGGTGGGGAAGCAGGGGCCGGAGTAGCATCGGTCCTGATGGTGGCTGTTGCCACCACAGCCGCTTCTGGCTACGCGAGCAGAGCGGAGGCGGGTTGGGCTGCCCGAGGCAACCGAGGAGGGGCGAGGGCAGGACCATGTCGGACTCTCAGTACTGGGTCCCAACCGAAACCACACGCCGCTTTGCCCCCTGGCGAGCTGCGTAGGCATACCACCCCTGGGGAAAAGAGTCGAACTTTTTCAGCGCCCCTTGGAGGGGTATATTCTCGGTGATCTTAACACTGATTATATGCCTCTCCTGCTTAAACCTTTCACATTTTAGTGAGTACGCGGCATGTGGTCCCTGCCAGTTGGCACAGGTGAAGGTTTCGGATTTACAGTTTTCTGAAGGACAGTCATGCTGGCCGCATTTAGCGCAGGTAAGTCGGCCACGCACGAGTTTGTGCCATGCCCGAACCGTTGGCACTTCAAGCAGCACCGTGTGTGCGGGGTGCGCCGGCGGACAGAACAATTTATATAACCGGCATTTATGGATTCTCGAAGGGTGGATCGATTGAAAACCAGGATAATGTGTTAAGTTACTAACTGCTTGTCATCGCGGCGTATGGATATGCGGTTTATAGCCGCGATGCTTTGATACCTTCAGTCTTCCAGAAGGTAGGCATCTGTTTTGGAGAAGAGATCTGCCTCAGAGATCACACCTTGATATCTGATAAGGCGGCGGTGAGGTGTGACTCGGATGTCCAGATCTGCCATGCGGGGTTTTTTTTTCAAGAGAATTGTGGAATGGTGCTGCGTCTTGACTGCAATTAGCACTTCACCTGTTCGTACTTTTTTTTTGCCTCGAAAGATTTGCCAATGATTCCTTCAAAGAACTTGGAGACAAGGAATACATAGTGGGAGGAAACGGGTTTCGAATTCTCTACAGATCAAGGAGCAAAAAATGGGATAGTCGTCATGTTTGCGAATGTTCCAGTGAGCAGGTAGGAGTGTGTCGCATGTGTGTGGCCTATCCGCAGCCTAGCGAGGGCGACTTCAATGTATCTGTTGCGTGAGTCAGGTATGTATCGTCCCAGTTGTGGTTTTATTACGTGTAGTTTGTTGTCTGTTTGTTGACTCCAGTGTAGTCACCATGTGTTACGAAGCTGTCATCTGATGTGTGTCTTCAGGTCGGTGTAAGGTACTGCTGTTATGTCAACCGTGGTCATGAGAGCAGCAACACCAGCCATTTGATCAGCGGTCTCATTGCCAGAGATCCCACAGTGACCTGGTCCCCAGCATATGGTTATTTTTTATATTAAGCATATGCAGTCATTATGACCTTTAAAAGAACATTGATTACATAATTTTTTGAAGACCGTCCTGATGACAATGCCTGCACAACGCTTAGAGAATCTGTGTAGACGATGGACTTTGGAATCTTATGTTCGAGGATGTGATTTGACACGAGTAAAATGCCATACGCTTCTGCCGTGTAAATACTGCTGTAAAAATTTATTGTTTTGATAACTTTAAAATTTGGTCCGGGCGCTGCAAAAGAGACAGTAGAACCAGTTTTGGACGCGTCGCTATAGAATTATGCGCACCTGTACTTGTCCTGCAGGAACAGGAAGTGCTGGGGAATTGCATTCCTGGGTACCCTATTTTTTTCTACAAGAGTGAATGACAGGTCGCATGTTACAGGACGAAGATGCCATGGTGCGATAAAATTATGAATGGGTGCCCTGTGCGTGTCTGAAAGGGGGACATTGAGTGCAGAAGCCTCCTCACTAACTCTGGGAGAAAACGGTAAGGAAATAGATGGCCTGTTTAAAAAGAGTTGTAAATTTGATGTATCGTTCATGATGGGAAAAAAGAATGGTTGGTCAGAGACACGATCTTGGATGCATACAACGGGTCAATATACTCCCGCTGATGCTCTAGGCACCATTTGTCGCACTCGACATAAAGACTTTCAACAGGGCTAGTGCGGAATGCGCCACATGAGAGGCGAAGGCCAAAATGCAGCACTGGGTCGAGCATTTCCAGTGCTGTTTTTGTAGCCGACCCATACACGACACTGCCGTAGTCGATGCGAGACCCCACCAACGCTGTGTACAGGCGCAGCAGGAGTTGTTTGTCGGCCTCATAAGATTGATGTGAGAGGACTTTAAGAATATTCATTGTTTTTATGCATTTGCTTTTGAGCTGTCTGATATGTGGGATGAATGTAAGTTTTTCGTCGAATAAAATACCTAAAAACTTGTGCTCCTTGTTAAAAGGAATCGGCACATTCGCAAGAGTGATGTCTGGGTCTGAGTGGACGCCACGCCTCCTGGAAAACAGAACACAAGAGCTCTTCGCGGGATTAAGATTAAAGCCATTCTTTTCAGCCCAGCCGGCAAGTTTCTTGACGCCGAGCTGGACTTGACGTTCGCAGATGGACAGGTTACACCATATAAAGGATATCTGCACGTCATCTACATACATTTACTAAGAAATTGAAGGTGGCAGTGCCGTTCCAAGAGAGTTTATTTTTACTATGAAGAGGGTGCAGCTCAACACTCCACCTTCCGGCACGACATTTTCTTGCACGTGAACATTTGACAGTGCACAACCAACTCTGACGCGAAAGGTTCTCTCCGACATATAACTACAAAGGATGTTCAACATGTTGCCCGCAACACCGATTGACTTTAGGTCACTGAGGATACCGTACCGCCAAGCGGTGTCATAGGCTTTCTCTATGTCGAAAAACACCGTAAGTGTTTATGCACAAAGGCATCCTTTATATATGTTTCAAGAGCTACCAGTTGATCGTTCGTTGATCGCACAGCCCTGAAGCCTGCCTGGCAGCTGTCGAGAAGACCGTTGTACTCAAGGAAGTACACGAGCCTGCGATTGATCATCTTCTCGAGAAGCTTGCACGGGCAGCTGGTCAGGGCAATGGGTCGATAGCTAGCTGGAGAGGAAATGCCCTGCCCTTCTTTCAAGAATGCTACAACTATGGCCTCCCTCCAAGACTTTGGAATGTGCCCCGAAAGAAATATCTTGTGGTACAGGTGAAGGAGTGTTACAAAAGTGTCTGTGTGTAAGTGCTGTATCATTGTATATGTAATGTTGTCTGGGCCTGGAGCTGAGGATTTACACGTGCTTAGAGCAGCCCTCAGCTCATGTAGTGAAAACAGGGAGTTGTAAGAAGTCTGTGATTTGTTGTTGTCACGTAGGGACTTCTTTTCACAAGAGGCTTTATGTTTCAGGAAAGTGTTTGTGTAGTGTGCAGAGCTTGACACGTGTAAAAGTGTTGTGCAAGTGTGTTAGCCTGATCTTCTAGTGTGTCCCCAGTCGTGCTGACCAAGGGCAGTCTATGTATATGTTGTCCTTTAAGTTTACGTATTCGTGTCCACACCTTGCGTGTGTCTGTGTATGAATTTACGGTTGTTATGAAGGAGCGCCAACTATCCCTCAGGCTAGATTGCAGTTGGTAAAGAAGCTTCGATATCCTTGTGCCGGTAAACACCCGTTGAACTGGAAAGCAAAAATTCTGCAAAAATTGAGGGAATTATCTACTAATGCAATACATTCCTATGTCACTTGTCTTGAGTGTGAGTTTTTACAGACAAGTTTTTGTTTTTTTGTAAATCCTCTCAGACCAATTATCTCGATTTACGCCGTTATAACAATTCAAAGTGGAACATTCGCCAAATCTGCAATATCGTTGAAACGCAGGTTGTTATACCGTTTCCCATTTTCTTATTTTTGTCATAATTTTTTGCAATATTTTTCAGAACATTCTTTCAACAATTATGGCCACGTATGCTGTTATTACGACCACAGGTGGAACTTTCGCGAATCTGCAATATTGCGCATATGAAGCGCGTACACGGTTCGAAATTTCTAGGAATCATGTTGTATTTTTCTTAATATTTATTTTTTCAAGATGTCGTCTTACTCATTATCTCCATTTACGCAATTATAACGATTACAAAGGAAGCTTTCCCGCAATCAGCATTCCTGTGGAAATTGCATGCATTTATAGGACTTACTGTTTTACTTAAAGTATCTATATTTTTTCCGATTTTTAATTTTCCTAATATTACGTTCGGCAGACCAATTATCAAATCGAATAAGAAAATAATTGTTGTTTCTAATATCTAAATGACACTGAATGTAACACAGACAGAAAGCCCGCAAGGCTTGACAAGGACTGCGCCCCTTAACCATAATACTCCGTCAGTAGTTGTGTGTACTAGAAAAAGCGATTCTTCAGTTAGAAAGTGCAAACAGGCATCAAGCTTCTTTTGTTCACCAAAATCAAACAAGTAAAACAACATAAAACATACCGGAAGTCACAATTTCACGAAAGCAAAACGGGCTAACAGCAAAAAACGTAAAAAAAAACACAGCCCCCCCAAAATGAGCTGTTTCCAAAAAGAAGAAATAAAGAAAAAAAATATCTCAGAATGTTTAGAGGCTTTAAAGAAACGCAAAGCTTGCATAAACGCTACCACAGCTTCAATTCACCAGAGAAATAACAATATATTAAAAACTACAATACCATGAGCCTTCTGTGGGTTGTATAAAAGGTGTTTACCAAGGTAATAATAAACCGCATAAATGGCACCCTGACTTCCAACAGCCCGGGGGACGGAATTGGTTTAGAAAATGATACCTACACCTCGAGCTCATCATCAACAACAATCCACTAGGTTAACGCAGGGGAAAGGCATCTCTCATCGACCTCCAATCACTCCTTTCACGCGGCGGTCAAGTTAATTCTTTGCCTCCAAAACTGTTCGTTTCGCCCTTCCTTAGAGTAATTGGTCTTTCTCTTTTTTCGGTACCGTTTCTTGACGTCAACAGTGCAATCCTGGAACTTTACGGATAGTGATTTCTCCGAACGTCGTAACCAGCCCAATGCACTTTTTTTTTTACTTGAAGTATGACATGTTATATTTCAGTTTGTTCTGTGATAAAGGTACTCCGTTTTCAGTCTCTAGGTGATTCCGAGCTTATTATACCTTCCATGACCAGTTGAGCCGATGTGAGGTTATTTCCAAGTTCTTTATTTAAGCGCAATGTTTCTGCTCCTTATGACGTCACCGGCAGGACGCACCAGATGCGTATTTTTTCACAGTGATATAGGTACCTTACGATTCATTATTTGGGGGTGCATGCCAAATGCACCCTGTCTCATACTAATCCTCCACAATATATATTTCTTGTGGTTGGAATCAGCACAGGTATAATGCAGTTATAATCTAGTACTTTTTCTAGCGTCCTGTTACATCAGCGGAATCGCGCGCATTTGTCATGTTTCTTCACAAATACTTGAGATTCATTCGTAATTACTTTTGGTTGCACGGTCTTCGTGTCTCTAATTACTTTGTGGAGTATTATTTCACGTGTTTTGCACACTCGGTTAGCACAACTACATCTGCAAATGGCTCACATATTCTTCGTTTATTCCTAATCCCGTGCATTCTCAGCATCCTTCCTTAATACCCATTCCAGAAAGCTGCACACAGCTTTGGGGAGATGGTATCCCCCTATCGTACTGCCTCACGGATGGGGTATTTGCCTTTTGTCATCTTAGAAATTATTCTATTCCCTGTATTTTATTGCTCCAAGCCGTGCTGCGGTGTTCATCGCCTCACACACGTTTTTGTAGTCTATAACTGCCATGTCGAGGTTTTATTTTACTCTCACAAATGTTTATAACTTCATTTTTTACGTGCCAGTGATGTATTGTTTGGTATCCTTTCTAACTCAGCGTGTTTTTATGGTTGATAACATTCTAAGCTTTTATTCTGTTCGCTATTCGGTGAACAGCTTGCGCACAACAGACAGCCGGCTGCTGGGTCTGCACTACTTATGGTTGACGGTGTTTCCGTTCTTATGACTTATAATTGTTTTGACCTAATTTCAGAAACATTCGTCCTGCCTATGACTCACTCTATTATGGGTGTCTTTTGATAATTACGCTGATGTGGCAAGTAATTATCCCATGATCGTTGCTTGAATCGTGGTTGTTACCACCACGTCTGGAACAATACCTCGGTTTTCACCTAAATGGAAGGTTTTTAGGTTTTTGTTTGCTGTTGGTACATTGTAATGACCATTCCGAGTTTTTCCGTTTGGAGAAGAATGTGTTTATACTCTCATATTCCTTTCTCCCGAAATCCCACCGAGGCACAAAGACCATCGTAATTCGACGTTCAATCCGCCCTGTTCATGGCTTATAAACAGTGGGGACGTTATTGAAAGACTTGCAATTGAACTGGCCAAAGCTAGAGAGGATGGCACAACAGTCTGGTTTTTCTATACCTCGTCGGCTCAAATGCAGACGAAAATTTAGGGGAAGCCGACGACTGGCTTCAGAGAGCTTTGAAGCAAGACAGATTAGCTAACTTGCGAAAGCAAAGAGTATTATGACCTGTTAACAGGAGTCCTTGGTGCGACACGACAAAGCCACAAAGAATAAATTAATAAAGTGAAGCATAGAACGTGGAGACCCAAGACTTTATGCTAGTGCGTCCAAAACGCAGCCTGGGAAAGGTTTCAGAAGTCAGTCATTACGCTATTTTTATAGTTCTCAAACCCTACGAACGCCTTTGCGGTTTGATGCTGGTTACAAATGTCAGTGCAGCAACGTATAGGTCTAAGGTAGCGGTGATGAACGATCATGGGTAATAAAGGTAATGCTCAATACGGCTCGAGGGCTGCCGGTAGGAGCGCCACTGAAATCCTCATAGCGAACTGTTTCGAATGCAGCTGCGGCAGGCTGCCGTATGCTCCCACTGTTGCCACCGCTTTTGGGGCACGTTATCGACTGAGGTTTACCAATTGTTTGCTTCGCAAATACACATTTATGTGGATCAGTCACTCTTTTCGCAAATGTGGCGTATTCATTACAGGGTAAATGTTTCTGAACATATCTTTATCTGGTACTTTTGATCTATAAAAGTGCACGTGTGTGTCTTAGGCAGGCATAGTGATATCGATATATGCATAGAGCTGATGTATTTCCACTGCCCTGAAATTTATTATTAGTGTCTTTGTAAGCAGCGTTCCCTTACACGATCGTGATTCAGCTATACACTACGACTTAAATCAGTTTTCACCACATACATAATCTAGCGCAGCACTCGTACCTGATACCACGCCACTTACGCTTGCCGGTATCATACCTGAGACAGTGATCACTACCCGGGAAATGTCAAGATGCGTAAATTTATCGAACATTCTACGAAAGAAGCACGATGAATAATGCGAAACTATATTCGGAATCAGTACACGACAAAAAGGTGTTGCTGGGTCGTTTTGCCGCGAGGTAAGAGCTCGTTTCAAGATGACCAAGTTATGCAGCCGGATATATCTGGTACATATGTCCTCCGCGAGAAGCGCGGAGACACATTAAAGAGTATTCCGCTTCCGCGGATAAACACTTTTAGAACCATCGTCACGTGATAGAGGCAGCCTGCAAAATTTAGCACAAAGTGAAATCCCAAGGCCTTATCAAATAGCCCTTTGCACCGAGAACATCAACACCGCGGGAACTACAAGCCGCCCTGGGCCGCTGCCACGAGCGTCGGAGCGTCCCTGGCACCGACGGGATGACGTGCCAGATGCTGCGAATCCTGGACGTCACCCAGCGAAGGCCACTCCACCTCTTCTACCGAGTGTGGAGGGCGGGTGACGTTACCATATGCTGGCTGGTGGGGGTATCACCAATTTTGAAGGTTGGTAAGCCACCCATGAAGCCAGCAGGCTACTGGCAAGTGTCTCTCACGTCAGCGGCAGGAATGCTAATGGAAAGCACTGTCTTGAGCCGCCTGCAGTGGATATCTGGCAGGCGTGGCGTCTTCCTGAAGCAGCCGAGTTGCTTCAGGTGCCACCACTGCACTGCGACTCACTGGGGCACGTTGTCTTTATGCTGGAGCACGCGCGCCACGACGACGAAGCGGCCTACCGCGTCTTGCTTGACATTATATTGGCGGACGACTCTGTCCCCCACACCACCGTCTTGGAATACTTGGGCGACATCGGCGTGGTGGAGCACATGAGGAGCAATGTGCAGGCGTTTCTGGTTGGCCGGACCCTTCGTGTAATGGTTAACAGGCCGACCAGTACCCAACGAAATTACCGCTCTGAGATGCCCAAGGGTACCGCGCTGAGACCGTTCCTGTTCATCTTTGTGCTCGCTCTCCTGCCAGGCTGCATTGCCGCTGGAATCCCGTATCCACTGGGTAGTGCAGTCGACGTGGACGACGTTGCAATCTGGACGCACGGTCCAAGATGACAGCTGTCCAAGGTAAAGGCATGCCTCCAAGAGGTGCTGGGGTGGTGGCATATTTCCTAAGAAGCCATTGCTTGCTGCTGTCCGAGTTCAAGATAAAGGACATGTTTGACTACCCACGTGGCTATAAGGCACGCACGACAACACCCCCTCCACCCTCCGCGGCCAGCTGCTCGCGTGGTGCTTGAGAGTCAAATACCTGCGGCTCCTCATTGACTGCCGGCTCGCCTACATCCAAGGGGTGAGGGCACTCCAGCACCGCACGGTGGAAGTCCAAAGGGGCGAGCGGAGGCTGCTGGCACGAAGCCAGTGCCTCTCGCCCGGTGTGGCCGTGCGGGTGTTTTATAGAATGGCATCCACAGCCGTCCTGTATTCTCTGAAGCTTGTACACCTGCAAGTACTGTGTAGGCAGGAGCTGGAGAATGACCAGCACCGGGCCATACGTCTCTCCCTGGGCCTCCCATGCACGTCCCCGGTTGTGCCTACATAAGCAGGGGGAGGAAAACGGGGCTGCACCCGACCGCCAGCACTCTAAGACACCGGATCAGGCAACCCTTCTGCAGCGGTACCGCAGTCACACCTACTCGAACACGGGCTTGCTGACGTTCATCTACGAGAGCGACCGTAAGCTGCCGCAGCGTCCACCCGCTCGAGAAACCAACCCTAGCATCAGGTGAGCTTTTTAGAAGAGCACCACGCTCGCAGAGATTCGTACCAATCGGGGCACACCAACCAAGGCTATCCATCAGCAGGATGCTGCTCTGCTGCAGGACAAAACGGCCGGCCTCCTGCAGTTCTACAAAACAGCTCCAGGCAACCCTCCATGCGAAGAGATGGAGCCGTCTGCACGGCCTTGAAGCTATACACCAGTCGAGAGTGATCCCGGCCCTTTACTGCTTCCTCCACTCATTTAGATCTTGCTGGGCTGCAGGTAGCTGCATACCTGTTCCCGGAGAAGGGCAACCAGCTTCACAGGGATGTCATCTTCACCTACTCTCGACCTGCTCTTTTGTGACTGCGAGACTGCGAGGAGCGGACCAGACATCGAGCTTCACTGGCTACGTGGAGCGTTTGGTGGCTGCGAAGCTCACCTGGTAGAGTCTCGCGGCTCTGCCCGGCGCTTCCACTGGTTGCCATCTGATGTCACCCTCAGCGGCAATGAGGTGGCTCACGCCCTGGCCAGAGGTGCTGCTGGCCAGGAGGGGGCTCTTGCCTCCCTCGAAGTGCGGCCCTTCGACGCCGCACAACCCGTTCTGGCGCAGGAGGGGGGACAATGCTCCTGCTCAGTGTTTTTTGTGCTATCTTAGTGTTACCTGCTCAGTGTAATTTCGTCCACTTTCTGGAACGTGCTGCAGCAAGTTTTGTTGACAGCTGAGGAATCCTCTTCGCCATCCTCATTGAACATCTGAGGGTGGCGGATGGAGTAGTTACGGTTTTGCTTACGTGGTGCACCAAGGCCATCGTTGCAATATTGGTGCTTCCCGACTCCTTGATCACCTCTCTGGTTGTACGTTGTCACCCCTAACCACCGGGGTCGTAGGGGAATTCATCCTGCTAGCGCTCCCGTCTCACTTTGAAAAGCTTGCTCCCCTTTGGCCTGTGCATGGTACGCTTGTAGACACCGCAGGGAAGCGTTTCTTGTAGGTTTTACGTGGTGACTATTCGTTGTCGTCGGCTCCAATCATGATTGTGAGCGGCGCCATTATACAACCGGGATGACAGTCGTGGCAGGCGATGGTTGGGCTTCCAGGAGATTTCCGTGGAACTGAAATGCCCGAGCAGCGAAACTTCCAGGTTAATGTTCCAGAGTCCACCAACATATGGTTTGTTCTGTGGTTGACGTGAATCAAATGCCCACCTCAGTGCGCCGCCCGCACGAACAGATCCACGCACGCGGGAACGCCTGAAGAGAAGCGAGCTCCAAGAGCGCCGCGGCTAACATCGTGCAAATAGAAACGGCATCGACCAGCACTAGAACAGCACCTAGACCGCAGAATATGTAACATTAGTAGTTCAGTGTCTGCCGGAATATTGAACCTAATAGTCAAGGGGTGACATGAGGGGCCAGTTCTGTGGCCGTCTACGATAATGACGCCATCACTACTAGCTGGCATGCTCGGTGCACACAGTCATGCCTCAAATCTGTCGCGCTCTTCGGCCATCTCTGTCGGCAGCAACCAGAGTCGTCGGTTTCTCTGAAGTCGTCTTGGTAGCAGTCGCATGATCTACGCGCAGCCGCCGAGTTCCCCGCCTTTTTAGCCTCCTTGGTTTTTTTGCAGTCAATGGTGTGTGCTGTGGTCTTGCCATGCCGGATGACTGTTGAGTAATGGCTTTGCGTTCCGGGATTCCCAGAAGCGGCATGACCAGGAGCAGCTGACGGCCTGGCGAAGTCAACCTGCACGTAAAGTTTGATTACCTTTTCGTAGTATTTATAGCTGGACAACAAGTCAGCTTCTGGTTCGTCCAAATCCGCATTCTGGGCGCTCTTTTCGAGGGACTTCATTTATTCGCCGTTCCGATCAATGAGGTACAGTTCCGAGCAGATCTGGCTAGTAGCTCTGTCGGCATTCTGCAGCAGCCTCTGCAATGCAGCTGCGCCCATTTTATTTATTTCTGTCGCAATCTAACGGCGGTGGCGAAGCTCCTCACAATCTGGTAACTTCTATGTCATAGATTCCAAGTATGCACCTCATCAGGTCATGTCTGCTCATGTGTTCAGCATCCCTGGTCCAACCAACGACGCCAAAATGTCGCGGTAGTGACACTTGAAGGCGATCTTACGGCTTATCGGCATTACGCTGGGCAGCTCGCGGGAAACTGTAGCGAGCGCGGTGAGCGAGCCATCCCTGCCCTCCCATGCCCATGCGAACCGCTTTTTTATTATACACAAAAATGACAAGAGTTATTGTTTAATAACACAAAGAACGTGAACTTTAAAGAAAGTCTTTGATGAGGGCGTTGCTGTTTTCGTAGGCAGAACAAAGGGCTGAAGGGCTGAGTGATAAAAGTCCTAATGATGGATTTCATCTTGGTGGGGGATGTATCCCAACCTATATATAAAAGTGACGAAGGTTATTACGCAATTTTTAAGAGGAAAGTTTTGTAGGCCGGGATACACCAACACTTTGATGACGTCATACCCGGCACCGAAAGTACGCCAGGACAACGGACCGCGGATAAACGGAAATGGTGCTGCATTCTAGGAAAGGTGAAGCGAAGCAATACCTCATGACGAAAACCAGCGCTGGCAGTCGGTGTAAGCTACGGCTTAGCGACGCCGACGGGCTAGTCGTGTGAACGCTTACTAAACTTGCATAAATTCAAAGATAAATTTGAAGACTTTGAAGAATAGGGATTTACGAGTGTTTATTTGCAGCCGTAACGAAAGCTAATTGTGGCTGTTCTTTATTTATGTTTTGTTCTATTGAGTGCAATCGATGGTTTGTTCCTTTTCGCTATCTCACTCTTAAAACTGGTTTTAAGCGTTTTAAGGTTGCCAATGTTGTTTGTATATTTCTGAACCGTGCGCGGGTCTAGAATAAACGCTGCGTTGCAAAGCAAAAGGTGTTTTCTTGTTTATGTTTAGTTCTAGTTGTGAACTGTTCATGTCAATTCTACGTTTCGGTGTGAAATGGAGAAGTTTTTTCTGAAGGTGTTTTTTGTTGCTTGTTCCTTTTTATGTTTTGCTTTGCTGTTTTACTACCCTGCTAGTTCTTCCAGTGTTAAACAAAGCATTTGTGAATATCGCGGCTGATTACCATTTTCTTTTCTTTTCTGTTTCTTTTTTTTCTGAACGCCTGTAAATACAACATCATTGCTTTTTTTTTGTTACTTCCTTTTTTACGCTTTGTGCTGTGCTGCATGCCCCTTGAATTATCTAAGTATTATTCGAGGAGAAGGGAGCACCGTCAGGTGACCAGGTCAGCTTTTTTCTCTCTCTTCCTACATCATTGTGGGTGGAAAATATAGGCAATAATATTACTTTTTCATGTGAAGAGAAACGCCAGCGCTAAGCGGAACGAGTTGGCGCATTCACGGTTCAAGTTAAAAATTCTACCTTGCACGTTTCACAATCTGAGCTTGTCGCAACGCAACCGTCTGCCGTACACGGTACGGAGCAGGACTAAAGCGGTCACACTTTTCCTCAAGCGACCCACTTGCGGGACGTCACTCCATAGGAACACCCAAGAACAGCCTCTATCCCGCACATCGCGCGCCTTTAGCAGCATATTTCGCCATGCATTTTACTTTCTTGCTTCACTGATTCCTATCCCAGAGGAATCAGCCACAGCCTTTTGTCAGTTTATTTCCCGGAAAGCTGGGATAATATATCGCTCTGCTGAATCTGCTGACGTC
This sequence comes from Haemaphysalis longicornis, assembly GCF_048455015.1. Taxonomy (NCBI): domain Eukaryota; kingdom Metazoa; phylum Arthropoda; class Arachnida; order Ixodida; family Ixodidae; genus Haemaphysalis; species Haemaphysalis longicornis. Next base: position 120,964,738 of record NW_027526385.1, on the reverse strand, counting down.
TTTGCATCAACATCTGCAAACGTTGTTTTGCAATGCATTACCATGGGACTCCTGTGTTTTCTACAAATATTATCCTAACACTGCCACAAACTTCAAGGAAGGCTATGTAAATATTACCATTATCTGAGCTCTAACGGCGTTTTCTCTTTAAAGATTTTAGTACCTCCTGGTGTCGGGCTAATCGGTACGGCATATTTTGTAGGATTCCCCTGGGTATAACGTTAAAACGGATTGGAAAGAATACATACATATACAATACTGTCATTACGGCACCTGCGTGTGCTCTTTCGAATTGATTGTCTGTGATCCCCAGTGGCTGTGATCCCCTACAAACGGTGCTTTAAGAACTGTTCTATGTGGACAAAAATTAAAGCCCTTTGTTATTTACTACCAATTCTCTGAGAACTAGATTGAAGATAGTTCCAGATCCTATAAATACTTTTGTATTCACTGTAGCATGATTTTCGAAAGCCATGTGAATTAAACGACCTTTTTATACCGCACACCTGCATTTTTTTCAGCTTGGTTCGAGTACAGGAGTTTGTTGCAGCGGAAGTTGCATGGACCCACGTTTTCCTGGTGGGAATTATTGCAATTGACACGATCGTAGCGTAAATTCACAGCAACTGTTCCTGAAGCCTGAAATAAACTCATGTGTCTGTGTTTGGGCCATTTTGTGTAATGCTGGTGATTTTCAACGAAAACAAACACGCACACACACACAGCACACATAAATTCGTATATACACAATGTAAGGACACAGACAAAGATTTAGTAATAAAAATTGCCTACTAACACTAAGACAGCAGGTCTTCCTTTCTTGAGGTTAATGTGCAAGCTCAATTTACTGTGTTATATATACGCGGTGTACAAGGGATAGCTCGGTGCAAAATAAGGGAGAGCGTTTATGCGCACCGGTCATGGTTGAAGGGCAGCAAAAATGATTAAAACAGAGGAGAATTTTTCCAGAAAACTCACGTTGTGAAAACATGTGAGGGCGTTACATATCTATGAATGTTACATATCTGTGGTGATGACGGGCAGGGAGACCAACAAAGAAAAAACACATCAAGTCAAAAAGTCATAGTTTATTCACCAAATCACAATAGGTGTCACAACTTATTTTTATGAGAGAGAGAGCAGTTTTATTGAACCGTCAAACACGTTATTAGAGCACATATTGCCCTACGCATCAGTTCTAATATATTAAGAATCTGGTAAATCAAACTTGAGTGACCACTATACTTCGGTTGTGGGGTGGCAGGAACACTGAGCGCACACAAAGCACTAAGAGAGTGAGTTTTGAGTTGAAATGACCGTACAAATATATACAAAGCGCTGAAGGAAAAACCTAGTAATCAAGCCCAAAAATTTTTTGCAGCTACTTTAAAGCAGGCGAAGTAGAGAAAGACTACAACAGAAGACAGGACGAGGGTTTGATTGCCGGTAGTGGTGACCACTCTTCTGATGGACCCCAAAAGCGAACATGGCAGAGGTTCTGGGATTACGGCGCACGTTAAAAAATCGGAGCCCTTCACTACGGCGAGCTACATCGCATGAGTAGCCTTGAGCATTATCCCTCATAATCAATAAATCACAACCGAAGGCAAGTGGATGCACGCACTTGACACGGAACTGGAGCTACAAATCTCTTTGGCACATTGCGGGCTCAGGCAATCCTGAGGTGGTTAGCAATAAATACTTAAAAAAAGGAAGTTAATAAAGGAAGGGGGAATGAAACAATCGCACAAGCCCGCGTGCTCATCTGGATTACACGATGAGAATTTCAAATCTAACAAAGGGGCCACAGCTTTCTTATGAGAACGTAATATTTAGACTGACTGGTCACATTTGGTTAGTGAAGCCACTGTTTTGTTCAACGTGCTTTTAACTAGCAAAAACGGCTACCAGTAATGGCAGAATATTATTCAGGGAATAAAATAGGCGCGAATACCACTATCCTGACCGATCCAGAATTACAATATATGAAGAGGACCAGAGGGAACGAATAAAGGGGGTACTGAAACGTTGTACGGAGGAAAGACATGTAAGTTTCCTGTTATTTTCTTTGATTCCACATGACGCCGACTTGAACTTATAGGTAAGAGAGGGTTCGGGGACATCACGACGGCGATTGGTTTAAAACGAGATTTTAAACTTGTGCCTTTGAGCTGTTCTAAAGGATGTCCAGAAGTGTTCAGTTGCCTTGATGTTGGCTAAGAGGGTATAATTTTGCATAAGAGCGGGGACTATTATTCCGGAAACCAAAGGGTATTTCAGCCTGCCTGGTGTATTTTAATGAAAAGGGTGCAATCCAGCAGGTATACAATTTTGGCGGAGTCACACTTGAACTTACCGTTTACATCAACCTACTTGTTTTCAGCCGTTCTGGTGGCGTGGTTTGGTGGTCATTTTTGGTCACAATTTAAAACTTGCAAGCAATTGTTTGCGGTCATGTTATGCTAAATTTAGCGAGAAAGTCGCACAGATTTTCGCTCTCTCTAAACACAACCCATGGTGACTAGGGAGACATTCTTTTTCGGCGTTCAGCTTTGAAAATGATATTGTGGTGTTTCTCCCCGGCAAATCTGGTTAAGTGCTGCAGATATGCACGAGATGTCAGAATCCACATTGCACATGTCCAGGAGACGTACTGATGGGGTCAAAACAATGTACACTATGTTCCGACCAAAATCTAGTGAGGGATAACGTAGAATGCACTTCTCACGGTACATTTATATGCTGTTTTTAGGTTGTTACCTTACTGTTACAGCTTAGGAATATTGTAGTGCTACGCGTACAAGACATATAGGTATGGCTACTGAGCACCGTTTTGTTAAATTATCCGTACTCTACGTTAGTGTGATATTGCGGTTATGAACCATTATGGATTAAAAGTACAGATTTTTACATAATTTGTGAGCTTGGCCAGCCCATTTTGCGAGGTTACCTACGTGTCGTGGGCACTTCTACTTGAAATATGTCTTGGTTTGGTGTTATATGGCAGTGTTGGTTTGGTGTTGTTGCTTGTGTTATATGGCACCTATAGCGCTATAGTGCTGTTTGGTGTTATATGACACCTGGCTTCTAGAGCTATATGTTTCCTTTTCTGGATTGCTGCTGATAAGTGAAGAACTGATAAGTGAAGAACCAAGCTGACCTGCGACTCTGGCAGAAGCACACAAAGCACAGGTCCAAACAAGAAATGTCGTACCGAAAACAAGCAGCAGTAAGTTACAGCAAATCAGTCCTGATCAGCACAAGTGCCTTTGATACTAAGGCAGTTATACAGGAACCAAGAAATGCCCGGTTTGGTCCCCGCATCATGGCGTACAGGCCTTCCGCAAATAAACCATCATGGAAACATTGCAGCTGAGCAGAAAAAAGCTTTGAAAGCGCACATAAAACACAAAAGAGTTTAGGTAAAACACTTCTGAGTGATTCAAATTTATGTATTACACTTTCGCAATACAACCACATTGCTTATGATGTCTATCTGCCTTGCCCTAAACAGTACAGATTTTATAATTGCAAGAATAGGGCAAATTAGCATCATAATAATATAGTCAAAAACACCAGAACGATGTGCAAGAAATAAAAAAGAGAGAAAACGTGCAAACTTATGTTACAAGCAGACTGTTATGCAAATGCTTCACGCTAAGTGAAATAGGTGGGGTGGAAAACAACGCAAGAAAAACTGAGGAAACACAAAAATGATTGGATTGTGGTTACGAGAACAGGACAAATTTTCATAACTCTAAATAATTCAAACCGAGTGAAAAGCATCGGGAGCAATAACCAATAAAACAAAAGCAGCTCGGAGGCACACGAGTGATTGGGTTGTGGTTTGGAGTACCGTACACAAACAGGCTACTTTAAATAAACTCACAATTAAGAAAGTGTGTATGAACACTAAAAAAAAGTTGTATGTGCAGAAATAATTGCACAGTGGTTACAAGAGCTGTGAAAATTTACGTGACGAAAAAATTCCAACCTAGTAAAAAAGCGGGAAAAGAACAAGACAAAAAACTTCAGAGCAACAGAAACAAATGAATGGTGGCTAGTAATCGAGAACCTACGGTACTTGAATATTTGCGACCGTGATATGCTTTGGCAACAAAGGAAAAAAGCACGTAAAACCCAGAAGTGATTCAAGAATAGTTTCTATAAAAAAAACGATTTACATGACTATATCTTTCACACCTAGTGATATGATTTGGGCAACAGTACAACGAAATAACAACGCTTGAAAGCACGGAAATAATTCATCGGGGGTTTAATGTTGCGTACCTACATGAGTGAGGGATGACAGGAAATGTTGCACACATTACGTTCTTCATCCCGGTGATAGAAACATGCCAAAATGATTGCAGACCAGAACGACAGAAAGTGGGTACAAAATTTTCGCTACAAATGCCTAAACAAAGTTAATACCTGTTGCGGCAATTAACACTAAGCTGCAGGTTGTCGATAAGCTGATATTTTCACAGGATGGAACTGACAATTGAATTCGGGACACTATACACTGTCTGGTGAAAGGATTTGATGTCTGTACGGACATGAAGGTATCTAGTTATACAGAATGCAATATGCCATTTACAACTGGGAAAAGCGCGCTTCACGTTTTTCCAAACCAGGAGAACTCCTGTTTCCAGTTGCCCATGAGGAGTAGCTTGAGCAGGTGCCTTGTGCAGAGTGCTGCTGTAGCACCTCCCTCGCCAGCCAGTTCTCCAAGTTCGTCAATCTAGGCAAGGCTGCAAAAATGTATGGTTATTACATTGGTATAGTACAGAAATAAATGATAATGTTCATTGGAGCTTACTAGCAGGCGTCTTATTGACCTCTGAATCACCTGCTGTAGCACTGAATGCATTCGTTCAATTAGGAGGTGGTCGCCTGGAATATATGAGTTTTTGGGGCACCCACTACGAGTAGATCAGCTAGGGATTAATTTGATCGATGGAAAAAAGAAAAACCAGCCATTGAACACAGTACACACTCTCATCTTTTCCAACTACGCCACAGAAAAAACCAAAGATATCCTTTCATTGCACATTTCACTTTATGACACATGAAAACTTGAACCTTTGCACATACCTGAAAATAACGAGTCACCATTCATAAAATTATCTTTACCGGAAAGTTATGCAGCTCCCTTTCACGCTCCCAACAAATAAGGTAGGAAGCAAAAAAAGGTTAGGTTTTGTTCTGATCATGGTGCAGACTGATTTCCGGAATGTGCAATCCGCATGCACGGTTTCAATGATCATTAGAAAAACTCATGCAGATTGCGAGAGCGGGCATTTGAATGAGCATATTTTGTCGGTTTTTGTTCGATTTTATAGTGTGCTAACGACAACGTGGCTCCATGCAGTGACGAAGCAAAAAATAAAACTCTGTGAATTTAACGCAGTAAAGCTACACCTCGGCACAAATGCTCCCGAGAGAAAAGGGCTATAATTGATAGCATGATTAAACCTTGAATGTGAATTGGAGTCCCGACACTTGGGTATACTTTTTAGCATCTATTTCCAATACTGCTGCCGATGTCAGTATCAAATGGAATCGTTCGGTTTAGCAGCGCAAAGCTTTAGCCATTAAACTGCCAAGGGGTGTTAAAAAATCCAGGCATGTTGAATATAACAAAAAAAGAGCAATTGATGGGGCCCCTTACATGAACAAGCAAATGGATAATAAGTATGAGAGAGGTGAACCTGCAGAACTACTGATCTGATGTTGGTTTCCAATATTGCTGTTGCATCCAAACACAACCCTCCATCTTACCAGGGAAGCCCCTGGTGTATTGTTTATATGCTTCGCCGCTATAAACAGTACACTACAGAGCATCGCATCACCTTGACCGCAGCGCTTTTCCGTACACCATGCGCTATTTGCAGCAGCAGCGTGAAATGTTACAGGGCAGCGAGATGCAACACTGTATCTGGGCCGCGTTATGATCACTGATTGTCCAACGGCGCAAAAGCGTTAAAGGTGGTAGTCCTCAATCTACTTTACCCCAGCAATTGATGAGTGCCTTTGGGCATTCCTGATGACACTGGTGGCATATCGAGTGTAGCAGATTTCGGTATAGCACTGCGGCCTGAGAGCTTTTGACCGAAAATATTATTTTTTATATTTTTCGAAAAGTTAAAAACCGGTACTCAGACCAACTTTTTAGCTGAAAACGTTTTCACTAGGACTCAATTTCCAAAATGTCTAAAAAGGAATTGAGTCGGTCCACAATTTATTTATCGCTAAGTTAATTTGCCCAAAATTTTATGCCTGTACCTTTCATTCAGTAGAAAAGTTCGCTTTCGAGTGAAGCACATTAATTAGTTTTATTCTTCACAGTACAATCCCTTTTCGACTCCCACTTTTCATATACTTTATGCACTACATAAGAATTTCCTTTTTCTGTTTTGTTTAAATTAACTGTTCGATTACGGATAATCTTGGGGCTTACAGATAACATGCGACGGATGCTGAGCAACTTCGTTTTTGCTTTCCGTACATTGCTCACAAAAAAGGAGCAGGTATAACAATTGTGGAGAGCAGAAGACGACGAAGGCAGGACTAGGGGCAGGGGAAGAATAGAAGGTTGAGGAACAGAATAACAGGATGGTTTCCAAGTGAACAGCCTCGGATCATTACGTTGGCGCAGTCGACAGGGTTCTAAAGACGGACACTATGTGGATTACTCTGCATGCCAAGCGGAACTCACAAGGAAAGTTTTACTTCTCGCCATGCCAAGTCAACGACGAAGTGCTGTACGGCTTGCCCGAGTGCATCACACACCACAACTGTGTGACCGGGTTGCAAAGAAGTTCGGCCAGACAACCGAGAGAAGAATACCCAGTGTTCAGTCAAGCTCAGGGTGAAGCTGTACGAGTTCCAGAAATACTTCATAGAGCCAACCATCAAGGCGTCATAAAACACGAACACGACCCCGAGCGTTAACGTTACCACCAAGGACCCAGGTCTTGTTCTGAGTCAGCAAGAGCAACAACGGCAGGCAGAGAGGCAACAACAGCTCATGGAGACCCCATTTGCTACGGTCCAAGCTCAACAAAGACAGCCCCCAGAAATGGTGAAGCCGGATCGGTTTGACAGAGAGAGTTCAAGTCCTGAGGATTGGATTTGTTCCTATAAATATGCATTCGAGAAAAAGTCCTGTTATGACGCTATCGACCGAGTGGAAAACTTGCAGTTGTTTTTGACGGTTGCAGCTGTTTTGACTAGCTGCACTTCTCCACACACGCATCAGACATCTGGGACAGCTGGAAGGCAAGCTTTCACGCAGCGTTCAAAGAAAACCCTGAGGAAAAGTGGGACCGTGCAATTTTCTATAAATACCGATAGGGCAAACCCTTGGAGTATTTTTACGAGAAAAGGTGCCTACTGAAAATAGCTGCTTTTAATCACCCGGAGTCTTCATCTGTGCCACTGATTATTCTCGGGTTGCCTAAGGATCTTCAGAAGCAGGTGCATCTTAAGTCCCCAAAGACGATCGAGGAACTTTTGGAGTGTTTGCACGGCTAGTGCATAGATGCTCCTCCGAGAATGCAGGGTATGCGACGTTTCAATTTTGAAACCAGGAAAGCGCCACAGAGGTCTGCAACTTTCGTAGTGTCATCGGGTGCACAAATAAATTGTTACGGAGGACATGGTGCCATTAACCTTGCATCCCCCTGCAGTGCCCATATAACCTCGGATGAGTCCAGTCAAGTCGAACCACAAACTAGCGCTGAAGCAACCCAGGAAAAAAACGAATACATGAGGTTGATCAGTCCCACCCTAGGACAAAAATTGAGACTGATTACTTCACCACACTAAATCTTCTTTTGATAACTTTTAGATTTAACGGCACCGACGTCACAGCACAAGTTAATAGTGGGGCTTCCGTGTCCGTTATAAACAAGTCACTTGTGTCGGAAAAAGATATTCTAAAAGAAAGACCAGTACAAATACAGGGCTTTGACGGAAGGAGACAACTTTATGATGAGTGGTTAAAAACCAGGCCTATCGGGCCCTTCGAAGTCATAAAGACAGCATTTACCAATAGCGGTTTTAAGACCGTGTGGTACAAGACGGGTAACGGGACTACGGAAGTCGCGGCCATCAGCATAGTGGTTCCCTACACACAGAGGAAGGACGAAAACAGGGCCCCGGAGTGTGTGGAGAGCCGAAGACGACGAAGGCAGGACTGGGGGCAGGGGAAGTAGAGAAGGTTAAGGAACAGAAAAAAAGGATGGTTCCCAAGTGAACAGCCTCGGATCATTACAACAATGCCCTCAAAGCTAGTGTTCGTGATGAAGAGAAAGCTTTTACTTATTTCAGTCTCACTTGTTTTTAAGAAAGTCGCGTTCTGATCAAAACTGATTGATTAAGGAAGCACTGTGTAGTGTTTCAATGTAGTTAAACCAAAATTTAATGTATTGGCAAAATAGCTGAAAATTCCTTCCACTCAAAAAAGATCATGTAACATAAGAAACGTGCAACAATTTTTGTGGTGTTTCAGCTGGGGTGCTAACCTTGATCAAATTGTTTCCAAGCTACCCTCGAGACAAGTCGTCGAGTGAGAGCTCTCCACAAGCACGTGACGCGGCTGCGTAAGGCTGGTTTCCCTGCGACCGGCGAGCACCGCCCGCCCCAGTGGCCTACCACACCCCCCTGCACCGCTGCCCACCCGAAAGATGTATAAAAATCCACTTTTTCTCTACGGTGACCCATCCAAGCGGACGTACAGAGAGCAAAGTTTTGTTTCAGAGCTCGCCGACATTACAGACCAAAAAAGATCGAGTGCATCGAACTGTTTCAATTCAGCCACCTTTCGATGGTGGCAGTTGCGTCGGAAGAAAAAATGCAACGGTTGGTGACGCACTCAGCGATAATGGTGAAAGGGTGGCGATGCCTATTATTCAACCCCTAGCAGTGTTGTGGAGTTACAACTGTGGAATTTGAATCATTCTAGATTCCTTACACCTTTTCTGGAGCAAAATGAAATGGTAATAAAATGACGGCAGCGCTTGGAGGAATAGAATGGGAATGAATTTAAGTGCTTCTTTCCAGCAGCGGAACCTGAATGGAATGGCGATTATTCGAAGACAGCGTCACCATAGCTGTCGCCTTCCGGCTACTCACTTAGTTAGGGGTGACGACTGCGTCGGTATATCTTAAAGGGAGCACCGGCGACAAAAAAAACGAGAATGTATATCCGGCACCTCCAACAACCAAACCCACGCAGTCTGCGGCAGCGCGTTTCAAAGCGAACTTCGATCTACGGAAGCGAGTCTCGCTGTCGGAACGGTGGCGACGATAGGGCTGCGCTTCTTGCTTTGGCAGGCGTTTTGAGGCACAGCTTCCTAGACCACTGCATGGGCCCAGGCTGGCCCGAAAGCCCGGGCCTGACCCAGCTCGAAGGCCGGGCTGGGTTGCCGGAAGTTGTTTATTGGCGGGCCCGGCCCCGGAATGGATTCCGTGGGCCCAGGCTCGGCTCGGGCTTGAATTCATAGGCACGACCGTTGATAGCGCAGACGTGAAGTATAGAAAAGATCATAAAATGAATATCCTGAGTTCAGTTTTAGGCGCTTGTTGATGTTAGCCTTACGCATTGTTTTATAAATGTATTTTGCTAGGTCTAATAGTCACTGTCTGGAATTTTATAGACATTTCATGTACTTCAAGAATATTTTATATTTTGGTATACAACATACCAAAGATACAATTACAAGGAATTCCCTAGCGGGGAAGGAATTATTTCAGAACACCTGGAGCTGTTCACGTATGTCTATGTACACGTGTTTCAGATGTTGCGCCAATCTAAATGCGCCTGCCGTGGCCGGGAATCAAACTCGCGTGCTACAGGAACCCCACTGGTTAAAAACCACTTCAGGTAAAATATATAAACGCACGTACATACTCGTGGATTCAAATCAGGAGAAAAAAATAGGTAAATACAAGCTTGTGGCCGAGACAACCACGTGAAGTCTGGTCATTAAAGGTGATGGTGTCTTTCGTGTAAGAATACGTGCTATTATTACACCGATGTGGGGTTAACTGCAGAAGGTGTAACCTAAACTACGGGCACTTTTAAACCCCTATTCTTTGCGTTTGAGTTCATGACGTGCTTGTACATACTAGATGTTCCGTTTGATTGCTAGCTACGATGACACTCAACCAAATATAAACAATTTTTTGAAGCAGCCCCGGGCCGAGCCTGGGCTTGAGACAACGGGCCTGGGATGGCTTACTTATAAATGGCCGGGCTTCACAAAGCGGGCTGGGGCCAGGCTCGGGCTTGTGCATTGTGCCATAGCTTCTTCTGTACAAGTGTCCGTGGCGCCGATGGCAGACCGGCGTGTCAGTTGCAGGCGCCGTGGGCCCAGGCGAGCAGGCGTGGAACAGCTTAGAGAAGTACATGGGGAAGTGACGACGAGGTACTGGATAAACTTAAAGACCAGTAGATTGGCACATCTTTACCTCGGTACCTCCTCGCGTCCCAACCCGGAGCTGGAAAACCAATAATGACGCAGGAGGTCTAGGAGGGACTTCAAGCCCTGCCCCGCCACACCACTACGGGTTGAGACAATGTGACTAACATATTACTCACAAACCTCGACGACAGAAGCATCCAAGCCTTAACGGGGCACCTCAATCAGCGCTGCGAACCGGGCACAATACCGGCTGAATGAAACACGCTCAAATGATGAATATTCATAAACCGGGAAAACCTACGAAATTAAACAAATTGCACCCAATATCGCTAACATCGTTCATAAGAAAGCTTTTTGAGCGTGTGGTCCTCGCCTTCCTTCAACCATACATAGAAGCCCGAGACATTTATCCGCACACAATGTTCGGCTTCCGGCCCCACCTGTCAACTTATGACATCCTCCTTCACTAAAATAAGACGTCTTGGAGCACATTTCTCCTCTCTCCAGCAGGGCTATCCTCACTCTCGATTTGAAAGGTGCATTCGACAATGTGAGACACAACGCCATCCTCAAGAACATAAGTGACACTTACTGTGGACAACGAATGTTCCAGTATATCCAGGCATTCCTCATCGATTGAACGGCGACTGTGGACATCGGACCACTACGTACGGACCTTCAACGTATGCCCAAAAAAGGAGCGCCACAAGGAGCGGCGCTTTCTCCAACATCATTTAACCTAGCTACGATGAAGCTCCCAAAACTTAACACCATCCCTAGAAATAAACATGCGTTCTATGCAGATGTCATCACGATTTGGACTACTGGTGGAGCAGACGGCGACAGGCAGGTAGCGCTCCACAAATTTGCTGACGGAGTCAAACAGCACGCCAGTGTGCATGGCCTTGAGTGCTCCCCACAGAAGTACGAGTTCATTATTCTGAGGCGCAAGCCACGTGGCAATCCTCTGGAACCCACTACAATACATATAAAGCTCCAAGCTAGCGACATCTCCGTAGTCCCAACCTACCGCCTACTGGGACTTCACATCCAGCAATACGCAAGAGGAACGCTAACCATCCAGTGCCTAAACCTCACTACCTCGCCAATAATTCCTATGGTGAGTCGAGTCTCAAACCGGAATCAGGGCATGAAACAGGATGATTGCACCTAGTTGGTGCAAGCACTTCTTGTCAGCTGCGTGGTGTGCTCTATGTCTTACCTCCCGCTAAAACCACGGGAAATGGACCAATTTGACCTACTACTGTGGAAGACATACAAGAAACCGCTAGGCCTCCCTTCTTACACCGCCACTAGTAAGCTAGAAGCGCTGGAGTTGTGCACAACAAGGTGCGGGAGATCATTGATGCTCAATTCGCAGGCCAGCTTGAGCGGCTCAGGCAAACTTCGACCACATGCACAGTGCTGAGGCAACTAGGCTACCAGATAGCGGACGCCCGCTACCCTCGACCGAAAATTGTGCCACAGCACATCCCTACGCTCATCAGGCTGGCTCCGCTACCGCCAAACATGCATCTTCAGCATCACGTACAGTGCAGACAATAAAGAGTACAATTCCTACAAGAAAAGTACCCTGACCACCCCAATGTGCGATTCACGCACGCGGCGAACTACGCATACCACCGAGCCACAGCAGTAAGCGTTATCGACGGCTCAGGCGATGTCGTTCGCACTGCGACCGTAAAAACCAAAAACATCGTTGAAGCTGAAGAAACGGCCATCGCACTGGAAATGACGTCTCCAACTTTGAATTAGTCGCTTCACGTAATTACAGGCATGTAGAACCTACGGCAACGCTCAGATCTTAATATGCGCCCTCCGATTAGTAAAAAAGCACAAGGATACCCTGAACATCATTGCAATAATATGGACGCCAGGTCGCACACGGATCGACAGTAGCTAGCGAAGGCATGCTACAGCCTGAGCGTGCACCCTCAGAGCACTTCACCCGTCGCTCCGTACACAAGAGCACAATCAGCAGCAGTACCGTGCACGTCTGCAAGCCCACCGCATTGCCACCACCACACCAGAAGCTCACACGAGAGGAGAAGTTAGCCTGGTGGCAACTCTACACCAACACATACCCCCACTGTAGCTTCCTGCACATCTTACCCCCCGAGTATATCCATCAACATGCCACACTTGAGCGAACATGCAACACTGTACTACACCATATCGGCTTGCCAGAACACACCAGCAGCCACTATTATTCGCACTCCCACTCGCGACCAGTGAGAGGCGGTGCTGTGCAGTTCGGATCCTGAGGTACCAGCGGCAGTTGGTCGACAGGGAACGCAGGACCGAAGCGGCCGCAGGGGCGCTGGACTGAGGGCTTCTCCCGCTTTCAAGCGTGAACCTCTTGAATAAATGTTTTACCACCACCACAACCACCACCTTGCACAAGCAGGGGGATTCGAATGACGGGAATCCGAAGCCGCGTTGTTTCTTACCACAAGCTGATGCTGTAAAATCTTGGAGCTCTTAATATAAAGCGTTCGTACATGAAACATGAAACAGCGAGCCTGCTTGGCGTTCTCGCCCAATCCATGCCCGGCGCCGAATGACTATTGCGTTGTAGCGTGTATAACGACCTAGTAGGCTCCTCCCCGAAATGCGGTGCCAACCTGTAGACCCTCTCTGTCCATCTGTTGCAGTGGGGCCCCGTGTTCCACAAGATCAACATCAAGGCAGCAAAACGAAAATTCTAGTTGAGGGCCTGCGTGCCTCCCCCGAGCCATCGGCGAAGAAGCGAGTTTCGGATGGGTTACTGAGCCTCCTACCTCCCCGCTCCGCTACTGTAGTGGGAAGCTGTGATTACGAATACATTAGGTAATAAATACGAAGACACAGCTGCTAAAGCGTGTTGGTGGCTTTTTCTTCCGGCTTCAGCAGCGCCGCTCATTGCGAGCGTCTGACAGCTTTCACCAGTGCGACACCGTGCTTCGCTTCGATCTGAAAGTGAGGCCCCCTCCTCTAGTTGCGCGAAACCGGTTCCTGGTTTGGTTGCTCTGCTTCTGTGCACATGGCCTTTGGGCTTGGGTACACATAGCTGATTATTGAAGCCTTAGTCGTCGGTTGTAAATTTAGAGCATCGCCACTAGTCAGGTAAAGAATGTCCTCTCAAAATATTGATCAGGTCCTCGTTCATGTTGGTTGCCTGTTCATGCAAACAAAAGCCTCCTCATACTTCTTTATTTTCTAGGGCTCCCATCACAATATAGCTGTTTCACTTTAATTGTGGGGACCATAAAGTATGTCCTGTAATAAACGAATTGCGTGGAAGTAGTGCCAGGGTAATAAAAAAGCGAAATATAGGTCAACGTGGTAGCGGTGGCGACTTTCCTATGGTCAATGCAAAAGCGTAACTGTGTTTTCGTAACGCTGCCCTACCTTTTGTCGCGTTGGAAGAGCAGCATTATTGCTCAATGCTGTGAATTTAATAGAAATATTTCAAGTAAGCATTCAGAATGGGAGTACATGCGAGCTAGAGTCGTGGGACATGGCTGTCAGTTACCCACGCCAGACTAGTTACGCTGGTATGACGGTGCGCAAGGCACATAGCAAAACTGATCATGATGGTTGGTGTTTTATGGCGCAAGGCCAACGAGGGCAAAGAGCGCCAAAACGGTGATTTGGTATGAAGGATGTAACCGTAAACGCTAAAACCGTTCAACAAAAACCAAAGTGAATTCAGTAAAAGACAATGAGGATGGCTGGTGTAAAAGGCCAGGTTGTGATGGTGCGTGGCATGAGATCGGGTTTAAAAGCAACTACGCATGGTAGGAAACGAGGTGTAAACTCTTGATGTCACTAAGAAACCTAAACGTGCGTGTTACAGAACCATGGGGTCATCCGCTAAAAACAATGCTGGGTGTAGTGGAATGTGTTGTCTGTAGAGGTCGGCGAAGTGTTTCTGTCGTGTTGTGTGGAGTGCTTTGCATTGAAGTAGCACATGGATCACAGATAGGCCGTATCCACACCTGCTACACAAGGGTCTTGGAGATCCCGTGAGCAGGTAAGAGTGTGTTGCATGCGTGTGGCCTATCCGTAATCGAGCCAGTGTAACTTCATTGTGCCTGTTGTGTGTGTCAGTGGTGTATGCTCCCAAGAGTGTCTTTATAATGTGTAGCTTGTTGTCTGCCTGTTCATTCCAGTGTGTTTGCCATGTATTGCGAAGGTGTTGTCTGATGTGTGACTTAAGGTCAGTGTACGGTATTGTTGTTATGTCCACCGTGTTTGCAAGTGCAGCAGCAGCGGCCATTTGATCTGCTGTCTCGTTTCCGGCGATTCCCGAGTGACCTGGCACCCAGCATACGGTTACTTCGAGACTTAATGCATAACCTGACATAATGGTTTTGTAAACTAAATGAATAGCATGGTTTTTACAGAACTGCTTAGATGACAATGCACGTACTACACTCAAGGAATCTGTGAAGATGACGGACTTGGGAATTTTATGATGAACTATGTGCTTTAAAACCAGAAATATCCCATAGGCTTCAGCCGTAAAAATGCTGCTTTTCGAGTTTAAAGTATTAGATACCCTAAAATCAGGTCCGTGCGCTGCACATGACACGATACGGGCTGTTTTTGACGCGTCGCTAAATAATTCTGCACACTTGTATTTATCTTGAAGGAACAAGATGTGCTGAAGAATTGCAGCTGTGGGTACTCGTTTTTTATCAATCGCTACAAAAGACAAATCGCACGACACGGGGCGCAGCTGCCATGGTGGTAAAAAGTCGGAAAGGCTTGATTTGTAGGTGTCTGAAAAGCTGACAGATAATTCGGACACTTCCTGTCTCACCCTATGTGAGAACAGAGCAGAGATAGATGGACGATTAAGAAGAAGTTGGGACATGGGTGTATCACAAATAAATGGTTTGAAAGGATGGTGGGTTATTGACGAAATTTTAAAAGCGTACAGAAGATCTATGTATGTTCGCTGATGGTCTAGGGACCATTTGTTGCACTCAACGTATATGCTTTATACGGGGCTTGTACGGAAAGCGCCCGACGCGAGGCGAAGCCCCAAGTGAAGCACTGGGTCTAGCATTTTCAGCGCTGTTTCTGTTGCCGCCCCATAAACCACGCTCCCATAGTCCAAGCGGGACCCCACCAAGCTTGTGAAAACACATAAGAGGAGTTGCTTGTCCGCGCCATAGGAGTGTTGTGAAAGGACCTTAAGTATGTTTATTGCTTTGAGGCATTTATGTTTTAGTTGTCTGATGTGAGGGATGAATGTGAGTTTCTCGTCAAACACCACACCCAAAAACTTGTGTTCTCTTTTTACTGGAATCGAGTCACCAAAGAGTTTTATGTCGGGATCGGGAAGGATGCCCCTCCTTTTTGTGAATACAACGCAGGTACTTTTAGAAGAATTAAATTTAAATCCATTTAGGCAGTCCGGCGGAGTGCAACGAGCCGAGCTGAATGTTTTCTTGCTCTAACCATTCTAGCCGGACCTGGCTGCCTTCTGCGGCTGCGCATCTTTTGCCGGTGGTCATCTGGCAGTTGCAGCTACAGTTCAGCTGCTGATAGCATCCGTTCCAGCACCCAGCACGAGGCGCCAAGCTTGGGTCCATGGGATGACGTCTCACCGTCGCAGCCAATCGGAGAAGGACACAAGGACCTACGATGCTTAAAAGGCCGCTGCTTGGACGCATCGGTTGCAGTCCGGCGGAGTGCAACGAGCCGAGCTGAATGTTTTCTTGCTCTAACCATTCTAGGTAAGAGCTATGTTGTGATCGTCCCTAGTCTATTCATAAGTGCACTTACTCCGTCGGACGGCACCGAACTTGTGAGCTTTGTAAATAATGTCTGACAATCATGAATGCCTTGCTTGCATGAAAGTGATTGCGGCAGATGCCCTGTGTTTAATATGTTCAAACTGTGATAATGCGTACCACACATGGAAGTGTTCTGGGGTTAATAAGACCATGCGGAAAAGCATGTTGGAAGATCGAGTGCAATCTTGGGTATGCCCGACTTGCACTAACTGTAAATCGAGGTTGTCAGAAGGACAAGGAGCATTTTCGGCAACTGAGCTTGCACACGAGCTTCGTGGAGAACCTACATTAGCTAATGTACTGGCTCGGTTGGAAGAAGTGCTCCGTCGTCTTAACAATTTAGAAATGAAGCAAGAAAAACAATTAGCTATGTGGGAGGATACTGGTTCTAAGATCGAGAAACAAACAGAAGTTGTCCAGGAGATGGAAAAAGCGCTCGAGTTTCTGTCAAAGAAATATGATGAGTTTTTGCTCTCTTTCGAGGCACAAAAAATAGAGTTCAACGAACTGAAAAGCAAAGCGCTAGACCTGGAGGTTCAATTGGCGGCAAGGGACTCCAAAATTACGCAACTTGCAGCTGATGTAGATAACTTGGAAACATACTCTCGGAGAAATAAGTTAGAAATTCGTGGTGTCCAGTTCATGGATAACGAAGACCTCAGTGCCACTTTGGCGTCCCTTGCCAACAAGCTTGAGCTTCCTGTTCCTAGCCAATATGAAGTAGAAGCAGTGCATAGTGTTGTGTCGTGGGCGACGGCGAGCGGCCTCGGCAGCGACGGAGCGAGGGACGGCCGCCGGGCCCACCCACAAGCCCAAGAAGAAAGAGTGCGGCCTGCTCGTACCATGACCAGAACCCAAAGAGAACGTTTATTGTTCAACAAGACGGCACCGAGACGCATACGCACGTGACCCGTCACGTGCGTCCACAGCAACGACATCTAGTTACAATTTATACAACCAAGCGCACACAGTGAGCGGGCGCTCCACTAGAGGGCGCCACTACACCACATCATCTCCCCGTGCAAAAGAAGTTCGCACACTCTGCGAAATACATACAGCATCTTAAATGCACACTCCACATCATTCTCCCGTGCTTTGAAGAATGTCTGCATCTTCCTTTCACTTGACTCACACAACAGGCTATCAGTCGGTCACGACAGTTCTATAAGTCCCCCCCCAAAAAACCCGTCCAAAACACTTTCAATGATGATATACGATTCAACACAGACATGACACGTCCAACATGACGCAAAGCATGAACCGTACGTATACCCCCTACTGCACATATTCGCGGAGCCACTGAGGCTGCTTAGTCTTGCGGCGCGGACGCGTAGACGTTGAACTTGCATTATTTGACGATCCAGACGCCCCCTCATTTTCCCTTGTTTTGTTTACAGGGGTATTTGGATCTATTTGTTCACTATTTTCTTCCTGACATTCTAATGGTTCCCGAGGGACAACGGATTCAGACCTTGCACTGGTAGAAACCTCCGACAGATCAGGGTCTGTCTGAACCCTGGGGCTTGTCCCTTCTGACAACTGTAGACTAGGGGACTGACTGTCACAAATATCCAAGTTAGACAAAGAGTACAAAAACTGTTTATGCCTCGACGAGAGTTCAACATTGTCGAAGGAGTGCGGTGCTGAGCCAACCTCGATTCCCTTCGGAACGACTGTGAGTTTTGAAGCGTTCCAGATCTTTCCATCACTGAGCTTAAAGGTGAAAGGTGCAACCTGAGCTTGCACTGTCAACGGCTTACTATACTTCAGAAATCCTTGCTTACGGAATTTTACTTTGACGACATCTCCCACCTTTATGCGGGTCTGCCGCGCATCTTTCCTTCTGTCAAAGTACTGTTTAGCTTTATGCTGCTTCGTGAAAACCTGATTCCGAACATGAGGCAGGAAATTGTCCGATTCTGCTGCCTTTTTACGTATCCTGAAGTTGCTAATATCCACTTTGGAACGAGGCTGACGTCCATGCAGCAAAAAAGCTGGAGAAAGACCTGTCACTGAATGTGGTGTGACCCTATACGACCCAAGAAATTGTGGAATGCTTTTCGAAGCATCCTTGCCGTCACGTCTGGCTACCTGTAAATGTTCTTTGAGAACTCTGTTAAACCGTTCAATCTGGCCGTTAGCCTGAGGGTAATAATTCGACGAGAACACGTGGCGGATACCTTTCTCCTTTTGATACTCTTGCATTTGTTTGGAGACAAACTGGGGTCCATTATCCGTCACTAAAACCTCAGGCAGCCCTTCCCGACTGAAAGACCAGTCCAACAACTTAATGACATCCTCAGTTGAAATGGAATTTGTGCCCAGAACGTCAGGCCACTTAGAGACGTAATCGACTAGTGTAACAAGAAATCGGGGGTACGACACATCTAACGGACCGACGATGTCCATTCCCAACTTTTGCCAAGGCCCTTCAGGCCATTCCACTCGCTGCAACGTGAGGCTTAGCAGACTTGTCTGCCAGCTGACAAACGTGACAATGTTTTACATGTTCTTCAACATTGCGATCCATTTGAGGCCACCAGTAACGTTCCCGGAGAAGTTGCTTCGTTCGTACTATTCCTTGATGATTTTAAGTGCTAACTCGAGAAACGTAGGTACCAGTACACAAGGAATGAGTACACGTTCATCACGCATGAGTAATCCGTCCACAACAGAAAGTTCATCCCTTACATGAAAGTAAGCTGTTAAGTCACTGTGTACCTTTTTTTTTGTCAGGCCAACCCTTTGACACATACTCTGCTACCTTCTGCAACGTTACATCGGGCTTCGTTACCAGCTGCACGGTTTCTTTATCGACTGCTGATGTTACCAGCGACACTATCTCTTCTTCCTGAAGTTCCTGACCGGTCTGAATGGGTAATCTTGACAGAGCATCAGCCACCAGATTTTCTGACCCTTTGCAATACTCGATGTCAAAATTGTAGTACAGCAGACGAGCTGACCACCGTGAAATCCTTAAAGGTCTCCGAGCTCAGTCTTCTGCGGCTAACAAAGCAACTACAGCCTGATGGTCAGTTCTAAGTGTGAACCGTCTGCTAAAAGAAAAATGTGCCACTTTTCGCACGCGAACAAACAAGCCAGCGCTTCGCGCTCTCCCACAGAGTATTTTCTCTCAGTCTCCGACAAAGTTCTAGATGCAAAGGCTATGGTTTCAAGCCGAGAACCATACCGCTGCTGTAGTACCGCGCCAATTCCCACATCAGATGCGTCGGTAGTTACTACTACAGGCAAGTCAGGATTAAAGACCTTCACAACCGGAGAAAATGTGAGGCACGCTTTCAACTGATCGAAACTGCGCTGAGCATCATCAGACAAACAAAACGTCTTACCCTTCCTGAGCATGAGGCGAAGTGGTTCAACTATCTCTGAATAGTTCTTTATGAACTTAGCATAGTATCCTGCAAGACCTAAAAATGATTGCAGTGACTTTATGTCCGTAGGAGCGGGAGCATTAACTATAGCTTTTACTTTGCTCTCCAAATGTGAGATGCCCTCAGCCGAAATCTTGTGACCCAAAAAATCAAGTTCGTTGACCGAAAAAAGACATTTGTCGTTCAACTTCATGCCACTGTTTGCTATACATGTTAAGACTTCAACCAGGCTCGTGTCATGCTCAGCTTGAGTCTTTCCCAACACAAGAATATCATCAAGATAGCAAACAACATTTTTGCAATTTTTTAAGATCTGAGACATCATTTTTTGAAAAACCGCAGGCGCCGACGCCAGACCAAAACACACCCTCTTAAACCTGAATAAGCCTTCATGAGTCACAAAGGTAGTTAAGTCCCTACTGCCCTCTTCCAGCAACAACTGATGATAAGCCGACGCCAAGTCAAGCTTAGAAAAACAAACAGCACCATGAAACATCTGCAACAGCTCTTCAACATGCGGTAAAGGATACCCATCAATGATAATTGCCTTATTCGGTTCCCGGAGGTCCACACACAGCCGAATGTCCCCGTTCTTTTTCCGGACGACGACGAGTGGCGAAACCCACTCCGAGTTGTCGACACGCTCAATGACATCATTGTCCTCGAGGCGTCGCAGCTCGCTGAACACTGGATCACGGAGAGCAAGAGGCAATCTTCTTAGCTTAGATGCAACTGGAGTCACACCTGGCCGCCGTTGGATCTTATGCGAGACGTCCTTGACAAGACCCAACTCGCCGTTGAAGAGATGTTCGAAACCCGGGGGAACGTTCATGGGACACTGCACTGCACACACCGATGCTAGTCGACACGTAAGAGACGCACAGTCGATCTGAATGCCCAGTTGCTGGATGGCGTCGAGCCCCAAAAGAGATGTCCCTTTGTCGGTGACGTAGAATGTGACGGAGCAAGACCGTTGCAAGACCTGAACAGGAGCTTGGAATGAGCCGCGGATGCCGATACGTTGTTTGGAAAAATTCCACAAGTTGACGGAAGCCTTGGACAGCGCATGCTGTTTACTGAAGTGACGCTTGAAATCTTCGACAGTCATCAACGACACGGATGCTACGGTATCGACTAAGAGTTGCATGGTCACTCCGCTGACTTCGGCTTGAACGACTAAGTCCTTTCTTGGAGGATTGTTGACGCTGACTTCCGCTTGGACGACTAATTCCTTTCTAGAAGAAGTGCTGACTGTTAAGACGGAAGATCTTGCGGGTGCGTTGATCTCCGTGGATGCTGGATGCTCTACAGGTTCCGGTGTCGAAGCGGATCCCGTAGCTTCCTTCGAAGAAACTGCATGCACTGGTGCCGGCTTACGGCACATCGATGCGAAATGTCTCCACTTATTACAAGAGTTGCAGCGCCGATTTCTGGCTGGAAAATTTGGAAATGCTGAATTATGCGATTTAATTCCGCATCGCTCGCATAACTGAAGCTTGCCTGCAAACTTCTTCTGCTGAACTGTACCGCGGAACTCTACAGCTGACTGCGTATGGAAACGTCCATCTTGGGGGCCACCATCTTGTCTTCCCGAACCCGGTGGAATGACGTCACCCGGTGGAATGACGTCACGGCCTCCCCGGCTGGCCAGGCCATCTTGAATTCCTGTGCCGCCATTTTGAGCGCGCCGGCCTCCCCGGTGGCCCACGCCATCTTGATCCTCCACGCCGCCATCTTGATCGCGGCGGCTTCCCCGACCGCCATCTTCCGCGACGCCACCTTCTCCTCGTCGGCCTACCGCTTGTACTTGATGATGCGAACCGAAGGCTTGGTTCGCCAACGACAACGATTCAAAACTCCGACCAATCTCTTCAGCTTTCTCCAAAGACAACTTTTCGCCATGTGCGAGCAGCTTTTCTCTAACCTGGGGGTTAGACGTTCCATGTAAGATTTGATCTCGGACGCGCTCCGCGTACGTCAGCCCGAACTTGCAACGTACGGCTTTCTCCTTTAGAGCGGTCACGTATTCTAAAAAACTTTCCCCCCGAACCCCGAAATTGACGACGGCTTGTGAACTCATGTCGTTCAACAAGCGTATTTGTGGACGCAGCGAAGAGCCGGTCCAGCTGCTCCAAAAGTTGGTCGAATTTGGAAATGGCCGGAGCCGAGGATGCGGTCACACTACAGTCGGTCGCGGAGTCGGTCACGATAGGGCTGGTTAAATTAGCGTCGGTCACGTTACTGGCGGCGTCCCTCCTTGCTTCGTCCTGCTCCGCCTCAGCAAAATACCTTCGTTGCCCCTCCCTACCCGAAACACTGACGAGCGCCGACGCGCGTCGTCCGTCATTGCAGTCGCTGCCGCCAGCCGCCTCGAGATGGGCCTGAAACAATTTTTTCCAGTTATGCCACGGAATCGGAGGCGGCCCCGGCAATTCGAGGAAAACGGGCAGGTTATCGAAGAGGCCCATGCTGCCAAGCAGGAAGGAGAGAGATGGAGGAGCAGAAGCAGAAGAACGAAGTAGGGCGAGGCCTAAACGACGGTTCGACAAGCGTCAGCACAAAGAACGCTAGGCCTCACGACGCCAGACGCGCCGGACAGTCACACTCGAGCGAGGTCAAACGCACTCACGTTTTCATTCTGCCGGACCCGTCGACGACGTCGTCGCAGAAGAAGAAAATGATCCCATCCTCGTCGCCAAAAAGATGTTGTGTCGTGGGCAACGGCGAGCGCCCTCGGCAGCGACGGAGCGAGGGACGGCCGCCGGGCCCACCCACAATCCCAAGAAGAAAGAGTGCGGCCTGCTCGTACCAAGACCAGAACCCAAAGAGAACGTTTATTGTTCAACAAGACGGCACCGAGACGAATACGCACGTGACCCGTCACGTGCGTCCACAGCAACGACATCTAGTTACAATTCATATAACCAAGCGCACACAGTGAGCGGGCGCTGCACTAGAGGGCGCCACTACACCACACATAGATTGAAGAGCAAACCTGCGGTAGTACCTCCGATTCTAGTAAGCTTTGCTAACCGTAGCATCAGGGATTTCTGGTTAGAAAAAAGGAACTGCTTGAAAAGTGAAAAATTATACTTGAACGAAAATTTGACTTTGAGAGTGAAACGACTTCTGTTGCTAACGAAAAACCGTGCTAAAGAACAAAACTACCGTTTTTGGTGGGCCCGTGGCGGTAGAGTATATGCTCGGAAAATGGATGGTGCCCCACACATTCGAATTAACAATGAAGATGACTTAAACAAAATAGCCTAAGTATGTCTGAGACATTTCAAACAGTGTCTGATTGGGTTGAACAAAAACGAGAATGGGTGAACGAGCAATCCACTGATCTATTGTTTGAAATAATACATGTAAACATCCGCAGTATGAAGAAAAATTTGGACACGCTACTTGTATTGCTCAGTAGAGTCCGGCCTAAGTTAGACGTTCTGATATTGACGGAAATAAACATCACAGAAGATGAATGCGCGTTGTTTACAATACCTGAATTTCAGTGTTTTTTTTGTGTAGGCAACACCGAAAAGGAGGTGGTGTACTAGTGTTCGTTAAAAATGGCTGGTTTTGTGAAAGCATTGAACTTTTGGTGACTGAGGCAGAAATCATAGTAGTATCTATTAGTAAATGTAACCAGGAAGTTGTGGTTTATGCCGTGTACAGACCTCCGAGCACCAATGTTGCATTATTTCTGGAAGAGCTCTCAAACCTCTTGAAAAAACATGGAAGCGAAGACAAGGTTATACTCGCTGGGGACTTCAACATTGATATTTCTGGTAAACTTACCCCAGCAGCAAATGATTACCTCACCCTTATAGCAAGTCATGGTCTGGAGAACGTTATCCAAGATCACACAAGGGAAGAAATTCTCAGTAGCAAATTAACACAGACTTGCATAGATCACTTTGTCACTAGGTTGCCGAAGCATGAGAAGTTTGGATGCGTAATCAAAGAGAAGGTCGTTGACCATTATTTCATTGCACTAACTGTCTTTGACACTAGGAGTTTAATGCCTCCGGTCATTAGGCAAGAAAAACTGATTCTAAATGCCACGAATGTTGACAAAGAAATACGGCACTTCAACTGGGATTCTCTAACTGGCTTAGAGCATACACAGGCCTATGAACTATTGGTTGAAATATTTCAGCAGATATATGAGTGTTCAAAAAGGAAAGTGTTGCTGAAGCGTAGAAATCCTAACTCTCCTTGGATAAATAGTGAGGTAATGGAGTTGTGTATTCTAAAAAATAGGCTTCAAAAAAAGTGTCGTGCTAAATCATGTGATGGCCTTCTAAAGAAAGAATACAGAATTATTAGGAATAAAATCACAGCAAAGATAAGGTTGGCCAAGAAACGTTATCAAGTCGGTCAATTTTCCAGCTGCCGAAGAAACATAAAGAAAACTTGGGACCTCGTAAACATTATATCTGGCAGGCATCCAAAGAAAAACCTTGATACAAATCTTAGAGATTCCTTTCTCTCTTCAAATAGTTATGACTTGGCCAATTAATTTAATGGACATTTTATATATGCAGTTAATGAACTTAAAAATAACGCTGCGAAATCAGATTCTTGGCAGAGCAGCTCGTCATGCGTCTTTTCAGCCTATATGCCAGATGTCACTGAGCTCAATTTATGGCAAACAATGCGTGCAATGCCACTAAATAAGTCACCTGGTTATGACAGTGTCAGGGTGCGGGATTTAATAATGAACTTCAGTCATCTCAAAAGTGCATTACTTTATATTATAAACCAGACTCTAAACACCGGCATAATCCCGCAAGGTATGAAAGTCAGCGTTGTCAGACCTCTTCATAAAAAAGGATCTAGAAAACACCACAACAACTATAGGCCAATCTCAATACAGTCATCAATTATATGTATTATAGAGAAGATTTTACAAAAACGTATGACCTCTTTTTGCGAAAAGCATTGCCTAATCACAACAGCGCAGCGTGGATTCCGAAGTGGACTTAGCACGACCAGCTTATTAGAGGATTTCAACGACTATATATGCAGTCAGATAGACAAAAACAACCTCGTTATTGCGCTCTTTTTAGACCTCCAGAAGGCGTTTGACACGATTGACCATAAGCTTCTCCTTCAAAAATTAGCCAACATCGGGTTTAGAGGTCCTTACGCCAGATTTTTCTTAGGCTATTTGTCGAATCGTGTACAGTGTGTTCGTATCGAGAATGCTTGTAGTGAAATGCTGTGCGTCCGTTCAGGTGTGCCACATGGATCAGTGCTGGGGCCACTCTTATTTAACATTTATATTAATGACTTGGCTTCCATGCCACTGAATGCCAAACCCTACATGTATGCTGACGATACTGCTCTTC
This sequence comes from Haemaphysalis longicornis, assembly GCF_048455015.1. Classification (NCBI taxonomy): domain Eukaryota; kingdom Metazoa; phylum Arthropoda; class Arachnida; order Ixodida; family Ixodidae; genus Haemaphysalis; species Haemaphysalis longicornis. The sequence goes on along the minus strand of NW_027526385.1, from coordinate 120,939,749 downwards.
TTTTACTGTGTTCGAATTATGATGTTGGTGCTCGTCTTATGCAACAGGATGCTTCTCTACTGATGAACTGGCTGAATAATAACCATATTTTTCTGAATAAATCCAAAACCTATTTGATATGTTTTCACAGCCCTTACCGGACCTTTGTCGAGAGCACATCTGTATTTCTGCATACTAGCTCCTGTCATAAGTGCTCCTCCCGCCCAGTCGATCTTGTTCATGATGTTAAGTATTTACGTTTGCAATTCGATGAAACTTTATCTTGGAATTTACATATAGAACAGCTTGCAAAACGCTTGCGAGCGGTATGTGTTCATTTGTATGCGCTTCGATGGGTTTGTTGCCTCGCTGTAAAAAGAATGGTTTTTAAGTGCCTAGGAGAATCTATAATTAGATATGGTCTAACTATTTATGGACATTCATCTTCCTATAAACTGAACACTCTTAATAGCATCCTGCACAAAATAGCGCACCATATTACGTATGGAACTAGATATCATGGAGACCGAACAGAAATTGTCATGAAAGAATCAGATGTTCTACACGTGAAAAAACAACTAATTTTTTATATCTTGTTAAAAAATTTCTTTTACAGTCCTTTCAAAATTGATAATATAAAAACAAGGTGCCTCCGTCAAACTGAACGTTTTGTGCTGCCTCGAGTATTAACCAGCTATGGAAAGAAAACAAGGTCGTTCCTCATTCCTTTCTACTTTAATAAAATTGACGCCCCCCAAGCAATAACTGTCCCTCCAAAGCCAAAAAATACTTAAATGCGTGGGTCCGCGAAGCTGCTATTGAATAAGACAATGATTTTAGACCGTGCTTGAATGTGATTGCGCTCCTTTTATTTGTATTGCAGTTTGTGAACCAAAACAAACATTTTTATTCTTTATGCTTTTATAGTGGTTTGTCATCAGGCAAAGCAGTGTTTCCTTCTTGCTTGTATTTTTTTTCTTACAGTCATTGTTCTTTTTTGCGTGCCTCTTTTTTTTAGAATTGTTTTATTCACCAAAGTGTTTCTCTTTCGGCTCTTTGTATTAGCCGAGACTGCCCAGCCCCGCACTCAAGCCACTCGGGCTTATGCGGGCTGGATATTAGCGTGTAAAAGAGCTTGAATAAACATTATTATTATTATTATTATTATTATTATCTGCCCAGCGGGTAAGTTTGTTTACCCCAAGCTGGACCGGACGTTCACAAATGGATATGTTACATGATTTGAAAGATATTTGAACGTCATCTACATACATCAAGTAGGATATGGTTGGCGGCAGTGCATTTCGGAGAGAGTTCATCTTTACTATAAACAAGGTGCAGCTCAATACGCCACCTTGAGGCACGCCATTCTCCTGCACGTGAACGTTTGAGGGTGCCATACCGACTCTGACACGAAATGTTCGTTCAGACATGTAACTGGAAAGAGTGTTCAGCATGTTACCTGTTACACCATGGGATTTTAGGTCTGCAAGAATGCCATAATGCCATGCCGTATCATAAGCTTTCTCGATATCAAAAAATACGGTCATTCAGTACTGTTTGTGTATAAAGGCATCCTTAATATAAGATTCCAGTGCAACTAATTCATCGTTTGTGGATCGCCCTGACCGGAAGCCTGCCTGGCAGCCCTCGAGAAGACCATTGTACTCAAGAAAGTACATGAGCCTCCGGTTAATCATCTTCTCGAAGGGCTTGCACAGGCAGCTTGTCAGGGCAATATGTCTATAGCTTGCGGGAGAAGACGGGTCCTTCCCTTCTTTCAGAAAAGCCACAACTATGGTTTCCCTCCAAAGCCTTTGAAAGTGCCCCGATAGCCATATTTGGTTGTATAGGTGCAGGAGTGTCTCAAGGGTGTCTGCGTGTAGGTGTTGAATCATAGTGTATGTAATGTTGTCTGCACCTGGAGCAGAAGGTTTACAAGTGGCAAGAGCAATCTTCAGCTCATGGAGTGTAAATTCACAGTTGTATTCAGACTTTGACTTGTTCTTGCCGCGTATAGGCTTCTTTTCGGCAGATGTTTTGTGTTGCATAAAAGTGTTTGTATAGTGCGCAGAACTGGACACGTGTTGGAAGTGTTGTGCAAGTGTGTTAGCCTGATTTTCCAGAGTGTCCCCTGTCGTGCTGACCAGGGGCAGGCTATGTGAGTGTTGTCGTTTTAGTTTACGTATTCGGGTTCATACCTTGTGGGTGTCCGTGTATGAATTTTTGGATGTGAATAAGGTGCGCCAGCTGACCCTTTTTGCGTCACGGCGCACACACTTACCTAATGCCGTCTCTCTTTTGAAAGAAATAAGGTTAAAACTTGTGGGGTGTCTACGGAGGATTCCCCACGCCTTGTTGTGGGCCTCCCGCGCACACTTGCAGTGGTCATTCCACCAGGGTCCATTTCCTCATCAGATGTTCGGGGGGTGTCCGGCGGACCTGGTCCCTTGGACTTGGCACTCTTACGGGTGCCTTTGGTTCCAGCCGCAAGCGCCGCGGGCGGGGTCGGCGGCGGGGCTAGGATGGGCGCGTGTGTGGGCCCCACCGTGTCCATCGCCTCCGTGCCCTCAGGTGTCCCTAGGGCTGGTGGAGAGGACACAGTGAGAGCAGCAGAGCTGCCAGTGGCGATCGCACTTGCCACATTCGCTGGAGTCGCCACACTGGGCGATTCCTGACTACTCTGGACTACCGAAGGCAGTCCGGCAAGAGACCGGGCCACCGCAGCCTCTACAGGTGTTTTAGAGGCAGCAGATGGCTGCTGAGCTGGGGGTTGGGACAGCAACACGTCAGCAAGAAGGCTACACTGTGTTGAGGTGCTGACCACACGCCGCGCCAACCCCCGGCGGGCGGCGTCTGCGTACGATATGGCCTAAAGCAGCTTGTGCTTTTGGCGCGCTTCTGGATAGGTGATGTTTTCATTTACTTTTATGTTAATTATTTCCTTTTCGGCCTTGAATTGTGTACACGCACGCGAATAAGCAGCGTGCGGTCCGCTGCAATTCGGGCGCTTCTGAGTGGTGCTTTCACAAGCTTCTGAGGAGTGACCTGTCTCAGCACAGTTGGCACAGGTCAACTTCCCTCTGCATGATTTGGTTCCATGGCCGTATCGTTGGCACTTAAAGCAGCGCCTCGGATTTGGGACATACGGTCGTACGTTGCAGCTAAAAAAACGCACTTTGACCTTTTCTGGAGGCGTTGTGCGATCAAACGTTATGATTAGATGCTTTGTCGGAATTCCTTGGTTTGCTCTCCGAATTACGATTCGTTTTACTGCAGTTACATGTTGTCCAACGTCGTCTGTTTCAGTAGGTTCTCACTCTGATTTTTTCTTTTTACTTCGACCAGTACATCACCTGAGGCGAGTTTCTTAGCATCATAGTCTGAACCAACAACAGACTCAATGCACTTTGCCAACAGAATGACAGACTTCTTTGCAACAGGAGTGGTTTCTGCAGAGTGAATGACAAGAAATTTGTGGAAATGTTCTGGTTTACCTTTAGCTAGTACTTCGGTGCGGCCCCTTTTAGGGGGCCGATCATTGGATCGAGGAGATAAAGAAAAAGCCATACGATATTGAAAAAAGCAGGGGACGGGGGTACTTCCTTTGCTCGGTTTACCCTGATGCCGAGAGAGGTCCCGGAGCTCCCTGCCTGGTAAACAGGCAGGGAGCCCTTCCGCCGGAACTTGACCTGGGCTCCGACGGCCACCGTTTGTGGTTTCTGCCCTTCACCTTACAACTCGTAGCCACGGTAGATTACAGCAAGAGAATGGGGGCTCGGGGTCCGCGGTGTCGCCAACACCGTCACCAAGATTACTCAAGCTGCCCCGTGCGGGGACATAGCAAAACTGTACGCGACAGACTGTGCCACAAAACGGAAAACGCAGATATCAACGTAATAGCTTTTTCAGCTAGCGTCGCGCAAAAACAAACTGGTAAAACACGCTAAGATGGAAATATCATGATAAGTAGAGGGATCCCGCTATATATTATGCAAAAACGAGCGGTGTAACATTGCCCCCTTCTAAAGCGAAAGCTTTCTAGTGGGACCGAAGGCGTTCCGTTAAAAACCAATGCATTTCCCCATAGACCGGTTGCTTGACCGAAAAGCGCTGATACCCTCTCTGGACAAATGACACGTGCGTAATACAGGGGACCACAAATAAAGTTTTTCTCCCTCTCTCTGCCTCTGAAAGAGGGCTTTTATTGTGTCAATACGATTACCTGAAAACCACAAAAAAAGAACCGTCCTAAATGAGACAACACCCGCGTCGATCATGAAGGAGCACAAGAGTATACATCTATATCGCCAACAACATAGCCGTTTACATTTAAATCGCTCGTTGATGCGTTTACTTATTTGGCGAAAAAACGTCGCATGCATTCGTTCTTCAATATCGGTTTGGGTGTATGTACGTTTGACGATCGGTTCGACGCAATTCCAGAGAACGTTGGACGTACTTCTAGCTTGCGCACTTCACTACTTTTGTTAGAAGGAATCATGATTAGAAGGCTAGTTCTGCACGAGATATGTAACCAACCTGCTTCCACCTCCTAAATCAGCGGCAAGGGCCACATTTTGCATTTCTTTGCAGTTTTCAACGTGTACGATAACGTCAGAATCATGTTGCGTTCCTCGATAACTTCATAGGGCACGTGAGGCAGATTTCACATTGAGGAATAAAAGGTATAGAATTGAACTGCCCGTTCATTTTTGGAGTCGAATCGGGCTAATTTCTGTAGTTCCAAGGAATTGAAAGGAAATGAATCAAGGCAAAATTTAATTACTCGGAATAGAACTGGAATGGAATGTATGTTGCCATTACGCAACCCTCACCCCTACCGAACAGAAATAACGGTGAATGTTCAAGAGGTTCTACCTAAAGTCCTTGATGAGTGCCTGATCCGTTAGTTTCAAAGTTTCACCCAGGTACAGCCGGTGGTTCAAAGAAGATGGGAACAACGTTAACACGCGAGCATGATCAGAACAACGAGGATTTTTAACTGGTCCCAACGACTCAAACATCCCTAAAAGTGGTTCTCCACCAGGCCATTATAAATGGCAGCCCCATCCTAATCGACGTTCCTCGTCGTCCACCACGGTGCCTCCGGTGTGGTTGGCTACGTGACCTATTGGAAGCTAGGCGAGCTAGACAGCTAGGCAAGCTGGAGGGTAATGCAGAAGAGAAGAAGGAAGGCAACAAGGAGCTCGGCCTGCAATCTTCAAACGCCTCCAAGCCAAATGTGCATGCTGAGAGACGTGCAGGAGACAACACTCCCATCTCTCCGCAGCTGGAATTACTGCTGACAAGACGGATAGAACAAAAGGAATGAAGAAAACGACCAACGTCGACGACGTCACCACCCTTTCCCTCGGGCGCCACCCACCGGCAAATGGCACCACAGCGATGCCACCCAAACACCAGAAAACAGATGGCCACTGCCCACAAGCCTTCAAAGTGAAAGGAGGCTAAGCCAGTGATTCCTGGCGAGAGTAGTAAAACGATGAGGTGAGCCCTCTCCCGCACCCCCAGAAATTACGATGGCCACTCTCCAGAACTTACTTAGGCTTCCCACGCTTAATATCGGGAGTCTCATCTATTCCAAGCGAAAATCTTGGGCACTCAATTTACCTGAAAATCATAATATCGACGTCGCCTTCCTACAGGACCTCAAAATCACAAATCCGGTCAACGCAAAGAACTTCATCCAGTTCTTTGGAAGTCAAATATTGGTGTTCTTGTACTGCGGGGGGTTCAGCGATTCTCATAAAGATTGCAAAAACTTCTCAAAATCGTTGACCTTGAACTGGCGAGAGAGGTATACTTTTGCATTGTCGATGCCATCGTGGGTCCCCACTCACGCTTCCTCTTCCGTTTCCTGTGCGCGTACGCTTACAAACATATTGTCAGTTTCAAGTACTCCGCTTTGCCATTGAGCTCACGGAAACAAGTTTTTTTGGGGGGCGGCTTGAATTGCTTCCTTGATGCAGAAGACCGTTGCGGGAGGAGGTGCAAAGCAGACGTGTCGGCGAAACTTTTATAATCCGTACTACAAAGCCGTGTCTTGGTACGCAGAGCTGGCTGGACTCCACTTGGCCGTGGATCTTATTCTAGAGCAGGGGGCCCAAGACCGGGGGGCCATCATCTTGACTGACTCTCGTTCTGCCCTCCTCCGTCTAAGAGCTGCCGACCAGCCAGCCAGCTCCAGCGGCTATGTGGAGCGGTCAGTGGCGGCCAAGCTCCATGCAGTGGAGTCCCAGGGGTGGCCACTGCGACTTCACTGGCTACCATCGCGCGTGGGCATCACGGGCAAAAAGGTTGCAAACGCCCTTCCAAGGGCGCTGCTCGCCAGGCAGGGGTACCAACCAATCGGGATGTGGTGTCATTCGATGCTGAAACGACTATTCTGGCCCGAGTGGTGAAGGGTCAAAATCCAGATGTTCGACTGGTCAGTGGTCAGGCCCAACGGCTCCTGCCCGGCACCATCAGTAGCGACGACCGGTCGCTCCTGCTTCAGCTGCGGCTTAATAGCTGCAACGTGGTAGCCCGCCTGCAACGCCAGGGCCGCCGGGTGTCCGCCACCTGCGCCGACTGCACAGAGCCCGAGACGCTCGAGCACTTGCTGTCCTCTTGTCGCCAGCACGACACCATGAGAAAGGTCCTCCAGACCACATTCCAGCGAATCGGTGTACCAAGCCACAAGCTGGAAGACTTCCTGTTCATCACGGGATCGAAAGCTTTACGACGCGAGCTCTTCCAGCACCTCCTGAACTTCCTAGTTGTGACAAGACTTGTGCAGCGATTGTAGCCGCCACGCCTTGGATGAAACGAACGCTACATAGACTGTGCCCCTCTCTCGTCCTTCCTTTTCTTTCTCTCTTCCTATCCTTTGAAATCCCCCTTCCCTTCCCTGGACTGGGTTGTATGAGGGTGAACTGCCCGACTGAGTTTAACAATGTCCCTAGCTCTTTTCTCTTCCTCTTTTCTTAATATATCACAACCACCCCCCCCTCTTTTCCCAACTATTCAGCCCCGACAAAGAGCCCGAATTGATCTTAGAGGAAATACTCCAACACATCCAGGAAGCGTAAGCGCATATTAGAGAAACAATAAATACGCCAATAACACCTTCTTTGCTAGAGCAGGCGATTAACATCTGCAAATAAACAAATCACCGGGCTGGATGGAATTGTAATAAAGTTATACTTAACTTTGCGCAATGAACTTAGCTTCAACCTCACGAGTGTCTTTCAACGCATCCAGAAATAGAAATCCCCGTAGCCATTCATGCGGGGCACTCATCTTGTCCTTCAATAAAAACAAATCGTTACCAGAATACACCCCAGATGTGAATGACTTCCGCCCCATCACACTACTATGAGCTGACTGCAAAATACAAAAATCTTAGCCTAGCGACTTGAGGCAGTACTTGGAGGCGTTGTAAGAAACCATCAGACCTGTGGCTCAAAGGGCCGCTCTATCATAAAACGTTACACTGGATGAGGAGAGCGTGCGATGCCGAAGCGCTGGGCATGATTCAATTGGTAATGCTCCAACTGGACTTGAGGAAAGCGTTCCACCAAGAGGACGTCCATGATGTCTTTAAGCATCTGCATCACTTCGCGATTGCGGACGTAATACTCAAATGATTAAAGACTTGTTATGATGAAATTACCACCAGCATTGTCTTACACGATCGGCCTGCCATCCCCATTTGTTCTCGGGAAGGATTATTGCGAGTCCTGGGCTATGCGGATGATGTCGCCTTCTTTTGTACCTCTCCAGCACAGGCGGGTGAGGCAGGAGAGCTGGCTGGCCGCTTCTGCGGCTTCCTGGGGGAAGAAAATAGCATGTTCAAGCCAGAAAGAGCTTGGCCTGGTGATCGGGTTTACAAACATTAACACCTCTCCGACCTCAATTGGCAGGAGGGTGTTGGAAACTACTACAACATAAATCTCAACCTGGAGAAGGTGTGCCTGCCAAGAAGCCAGGGGAACCTTCTGGCTGCAGAAAGGAAACTCGACCCATGGAGGATTAGGCACATTGTTATTTTCTCAAGGGCTCCCGTCTGCAGTGCCCTGCAGTACCCTGCCCTGTTTATTGGAGCACGCATCACTAGGATCGGTGCCAGCTCAATACAGAAATGTCAGCGGTTATGGGCCGTCGTTCTTTCGCATTGAACTTACGAACCCTTGCGCCACTCGAACCCGTTTTCGAGATTGGAGAAGGGAGGCGAGGGCCTGGTAAATGTAGAGATCAAGCTGAGCAAACAGCGCTTCTTGGAGTTCCGCCAACAGCCGGATTATTTTATTCGCGCAGCTTTACAGTGACTTTACTCCGCACACCCAATCAGGTGGCTCACCACGTCAGATGGCCTTAACCACAAGAGGTTGTCGCTGCATTCGTAACCTTGGAAGGACGAGTACGTGCTCACCGCTAAGCCACGAAGGCTTTATAGGACCTCTTGTCATTATTCCTTCCGCTACCTGTATAACGCCAACTTGCCGAGAGCACGCCACGAACGAATGTATTCAGAAGTGTGCGAGCGGCGAGCTCTGCCTGTGCAAACTGGTACTAAAGGTTTCTTCTTTAGTTTTCACGCCGGAGTGCTGCCAGTTATGGCGCGGCAGCAGTGTTAGAACGTGTTTATGCCCTGCGGCGCGCGATTCATCCTGAGCACGTCCCCCTGGTCTGCCAGAATGCCCACTAAATTTGGGACGAATTACCGAATTTCTTTAGTGTATTAGAAAAACGACCTGGCCGAGCCTGAGATGCCTAATAGCGAAATCGGAATGTCCTGTTCTTTGCGACTGTGTCTCGTCCTGGGCCTTCACTCCCTCTTGAGGGGACAGGTCGTCGCACTTGAGTGTCCTGTGGGGCCAAAACCTTCCTGCCGCCACTTGGTTAGCAAACGCAATTAAACCAGAAGTGCACTAACGGGAGCCCAATCTGATGAACTGCGTGAGGCATTACAACAGGGTTGCCAGTCCGCGATCTCCTTCAACACAAGGCAGGCCATCCGCCGACAAAGCGGTCCTATACGAAAGAAGTACCGTAAAATACGGACCAAGCGCCACCCTACACAATCATCCCCCTATCATAATCGGAGCATTTCGAGTTTTTGCTCACTACAGAATGAGCGCCCCTCTGCGAACCACCCGTTGATGGCCCATACCACTGAAAGAGAAAACGAGCAAAAACAATTCCGAATACGCTCTTGTCTAAACCAGAATCCAATCCAAGAACACTGGGTAGCCGGTAATTTCGCACATGCTCACGATTTTGTTAATGCAATCTGACGTCCGAATGCGCTTGTGAGCTGGTGACAAGGGTGGCTCATGATATGCATTCGTAACAAAAACCGGAAGACACTGGACGATTTCTGATGGGCACCAGAGCCATTTTGCACCGTCGTGAACGCCCTCCAAACACGTCACGAGTACAACTTTTCCAAAATCTCAAAAATGGATCAGGTGATGCTACTCCACCAGGACCAACAGCGCGGCTTGATCGCTCACCGCGGTTGCACAAAGAGGGCCTTACCAGTCTTCGTGATCTTTAATTAAAGCGTGTTTTACTTTATTGCACTGCATTTTTTCTTTCACAGGGGGGGGGATAAGGTTGGATAACAATGACATACCGCCATTTTGAATTACGGGGAAGCTACGAATAACTGGCCACGCCTATAAAATTTCCATGAAATTCGAGGGGGTTGCGCTTGCTTGGTATTTTACTGTAGGCGTAAAGGAGCTTGTGGTAATCTATAGTGTCACTATATCTTTTATGCGTTTGCGTAACTACTGATTCTCTATGTCACACCGTTTTCCAGGCTTTGATATCTCAGGATACGTCACTTGTTCCTCTCAATTATTTTCCGGATGCACTGCGAGACATGTCCTCATGCCACAAGTTTTTTGTCTGTATTCGAGATCTTATTTACTGTACATTTATGTGTAAGAATTTTCATTCATGTATGTTTAATGTAGCCACCCTTGGCCGTTCTCTCGTGCTTTTGCATACCATATTATGGCCTGTCTTATCGCTAGTAACCATGCTTATTTATGTATATAAAGTTTTTCTTTGAAGAAAGGGTAGATAAAATAGAAAGAAGTTTACAACATGGGACTAGGGAGTGCATCAAGCGCATGGTTGCGTACTACAAAAAGGCACAGAGGAAAAGTGAAAAGAAAAAAATATCTGAACTGAAATGGTGGAGCAAGTTAGTGGATATACCCTTTAGCATTGAAAGGCTTCAGACTGCCGAACAATTCTGATTTTACCACCAAAAAAATGTTCCCTGTTATCTTCCAGTACCCCAAGGCAACTCCTAGGGAACTGAGAAGGGTGTGTATTACACAATTGTGAACAGCGGTGGCACTGCGGTTGCTTGGTCTTTCGTAAAGCTTTGGAAGTGGCAGTAGAACCGCCCCTGATGAAGCGAAATGTGTAGTCAAGATGTGGCAAGCAGCTGGGAGCCGAGAGAAATGATCCACCAAACAAGTATCTAGACACCAGTAACAAGCCGACAGCAACTCTTAGCCTCTAAATCCTGCATAAATAAATGCAAAATATAATTTTCTCTTGCCTGAAGTCTACCATAAAAAGCACGGATACCCTTCCATTTTCCTCGTTACTGCAGACATCAATGATGATTTGTACCCAGTTTTCAATAAAAAAACACTACCACACTTAAAGGACATTTCATAAACGCTAAACTGTATGAATAAAGTTCGAACGCAATGAATTTTATAGCAGACAACAACGAAAAGTGCTTTAATTCGTTGCACTAGTTTCGTTCAACTAGGTGACATTCTGAAGATTTCACTTACTGTTTCATTTGAATAAACGAAATTCTGGCGCTCACGGCAAGTTTTAAGGTTTCTTTTTGTGCCCTACTGCTGTTTAGTTCTTCTACCTATTATGTTGTGGTCTTTCTCTGTTCATGTCTTCACTGCAGGTGCAACACCGCCTTACATTTCTGACTTTTATAAATCTCCGTGCAGAAACCAATACATAGGCAGCAATGGTTTCGAGCTCCCGTTGGAAATGCAAGTCACCTATTCATGACATGCACAACGAATGACAAAAAGAAAAAAAAACAAAGCATCAACGCCACTATGGTGGTCTCTCACCAGGTAGAAATGATAGTAATTGTTTGGTGGCTGCCCCAGTTTAACAAGTGGGTCGGGTTTGTTGCTGTCCCCTGTTTTTACTCTAGCTAGCTCATTTCCATTATTCCTCCAGTCGACATTAGGTAAACGGGATACTGTGTGTTTGTACTGCTTACTCATCTTGTAGCCGCTCCACTTGTATCCGTGCATGCCCTTTGGGGGAATTCTTCATGCACAAAACACACTTACAAGGCAGAACACTGGCACAGCACTTCGTCAACAACTCTTTTTTTGCCCTGTTCCTGTGTGATGTGCACGACGAATTCGAAAATAACAAATAGCCGACCGTCAAAAAGCTGTGCCACAATGCCAAGCGCCTCCTACATGGTCACACCACTGTGGTATTGGGGGTTTATTCTCTTCGTACAGAAAGATTTAGTTTGGACTACTTCTGTTTCTCACCACCTACTGCGCACATTCCTTTCACGCCTTGTCCCTTTAGCACCTCCACATCAGAGTTCACAAGAATTTACAACATAAATATGCAGTGAGGAATGTAAAAGACTCGATCTATCCTCCGAAGGGATAATGCAACGCCTGCTCAAGCTGGCCTTGATCAAGCGAGAAGAAAAGAAGAAAGAAGTAGTAGTTCAGTCAAAGCAGTAGCGAGACAGTGCCGCTCGCTACCAAGCATAAACAGTCGAATGTGGTAAATTGACAAGGCTCAGGCTACAAGGCTGGACCTCATTTCTAATGTGCTGCTAATAGATCCCACTGAGAACTAAGGCAGAAAAGGAAAGTAACATACTACCAAATTCAACAGTTCAGGTTCATGAATAATTCATTAACTTCAATTTCGATAAAATAGCCTGCTATTACAATAAGTCTGTGGAGAGGGTGGCATTGCTTAGGGCTCACTGTGGCCAGGAACCTAATGCTTTTCTTAAACTTCATAGTTGAGCCCAGGAAAACGAAAAATACACATGGCGGATGCATGCTCACCTCATCCTTGCACAGGAAGTTTGACTTAGCATTGCACGTGTTTCACTAATATATTAAGAATCAGGTTTGTTAATACCACACCCAATGACCCCCCTCATTAAACGACATAATCGTGGCCACGCGGAAACCCCAAGATTTGAAGGTTTTTCAATTACGAAAAAAATTTCCAAGACAAGAGCTTGAAAATTCAACTTTTATTTCACCAGTTTTCAAGGACTTGGGTGCACTCTGACATAAATTGATGGACAGCAGCATCATTGCAATGACTCCCACTTGTTTTCGTGACAAGCTCTCTAACATTTTCAGCCATTTGCTGATGACTGGTCTAGCTGATCACTATTCATGAACGTTCGCCGAGACAGAAAGTGATCAGAGGGAGTACAATAGAAGACATTGCTTTTCAATGAGCGCTATATTTATTCGTGAAGTTGTGTTCCGTACTCAAAGACACTCAAAATAACAAGAGCTGCTGTCTCCAGCAGCATAAGATTGTAACTGGTCTATACAGTATCACGGGGAGGACCACAAGCATTTGGAACTGAGTCAACTGAAAAGCAAGCATGAAGGTTTGATAACAAACTCCCTTTCAGGTGTTAGTCGGCATCCATGCACGGCGGGTTTAGATTTCTTGCATCTTCTCATCGGAGACTCTTCGTCCGAAAATCATGCAATAAAAAAGATAATAAAAAACTCACCAAATAGGGAACCACTTCACGTAGACAAACATTCGGCATATTATATTGTTACGTGACGCTTGAAATACAGGCAAACGACGAAGACGACGAGAGACACTGGACGGTGCTCGGTTCGAGAAAGAGGAGGAGAAGGTTGTTCGGTCAGCTTGCGAACTGTTCGTTTATGCGCTGCTGCATGCAACCATCGCAGATTGCGTGAACAACGTAAATACGCCTCATTTTTATCCTAACATTGTGGTGGAGGTTGCGGAGTTGGTATCACCACCTTATCCCATACCGCTCGCCCGGGCGTACTCTACCCACCACGGAGATTCGGAGTGGGCGCTCCGTTCCTCGCGTAGCAATGCCTGGTGATGGAGCGACCGCTACGACGACCCCCCTCGTCATCGTGTCTCACACCCGAGAGCCTGGAATATTCACCGGCGCGGACGACACTGATGTGGACGACTGGCTCAGCCTCTTCGAGCGTGTTAGCGCTCACAACCGGTGGGATCCCACCATCATGCTCGCGAATGTCATCTTTTATCTTAAAGAGGAGAGTCCTGCGCGCAAGTGGTTTGAGACGAACGAGACCGATTTGACCAGCTGGGAAGTGTTCAAAACGAAGCTGCGAGAAGTGTTCAGAAAGCCTCTTGGTCACCAGGTTGCTGCCCGCAAGAAACTGGCATCGCGCGCCCAGACGTCGACTGAATCATACGCCGCATACATACAGGACGTTTTGGCCCTGTGCTCGAAGGCTGACAGCACAATGCCGGAGGCCGACAAGGTGGGCCACATACTGAAGGGCATTGCGGACGATGCATTCCACCTTCTTATATGCAAAGACTGTGCCACTGTAGATTCCATCATTAAGGAATGTCGGCGCTTCGAGGAGGCCAAAGGACGCCGAATAGCCCACAACTTCGCACGACTTCCACAAACAGCAGCGACCTCTTCGTGTGAAGATGGCAACCTGCAAGCCCATCTTCCCTGCCTACAAGATCCCGTTCCATCGTCGTCGGAAATAACCAAAATCGTGCGCCGAGAACTGGAGGCTATGACCCCTACTACTGCGGTGCCATACATGCCCGATCGGAACGACCTCCACATCGTTGCCGTTATCCAGGCCGTTGTCCGCGACCAAATAGCCAACATGGGCCTTCATCATGTGTGCTCGATTAGCTCTCCGTTCGGACAAGGCTTCCGGTCGCCCGGTTCCCACAACGAACGTCCTCCTCCACGCTACCCACGCTGTAACCCCGCTGAGTGGCGTACCCCGGACGATAAACCAATTTGTTTCCATTGCTCCAGAGTTGGACACATTGCCCTGTACTGTCGCAGCCGCCGGGTCTCATTCTTCCGCAACAGTTACTCTGACTATAGTACTCGATCATTTGGCTACCCGATGACCGGCAGAACTGCTTCCCTTCCCGTCCTGAGCTGAACCCGACCAACTTTAACCGTCCCCTCACCCGATTCAACCGTTCGCCGTCGCCCCAACGCCGCCAGTCCCGCTCTCCACAGCCTCGCCGTCCATCCCCGACGTCCGACTACGCTCGACCTCCTTCAGAAAACTAGGTAATGCAGCTCCCGGAGGTGATGCTGCATTCCCGACCACGCCCGAAAATCCTCTCTTGACCTCGGCTACCCGGACCAATTTACTGGACGTTGAAGTTGACGGCGTTCCTGTCAGTGCCCTCATCGATACAGGAGCGCATTTATCTGTAATGAGGGCTCATCTTCGCCGCCGTTTACGAAAAGTTATGACGCCACCAAGATCACATCTTGTTCGAGTCGCTGATGGAGGGACACCTGTTGTTATGGGAATGTGCTCTGCTCGTGTGACTGTAGCTGATCGTCAAACGACTGTTTTGTTCATGGTGCTTGAACGGTGCTCGCATGACCTCATCCTTGGCCTTGACTTTTTATCTGAGCACGCCGCCCTGATTGACTGTTCTACCGGTGTCGTTCGCCTCGAGATGCCGATTTTGCCAGCACCCGATGACGCGCCCGTCCAGAGGCTTTCCTCCAAAAAGCACATTCGCTTGGCACCGAGGGCAATAACTTATGTTCCCCTGTCGTGCAGATCCCCAGTTCACGACGGTGATTACGTAGTGTCATCATTTATTGATGTGCTGCTTGCGCACAGTGTGAGCCTACCTCATACCGTTGTTAGTGTTACCAACAACGTTACCCTTCCTGAATTTCAGCTTCTGTACACAGGTTCTTCCGCATGGTATGACACTGGCCACGCTGGCGCCGGTTTGTGATTACGAAGTTTCCGCAGCAACCTTTGGCGAACCTCCAGTCGATGCTGAAACACCCAGCCCGACTCCTCCGCGGGAGAATGCCGAACTTTCGAAGATGATTGCAGCTGATCTAACGCCAACGCAAGCTCAAGAACTGCGTTGCGTTTTGGAGTCATACAGCAACATCTTCGATTTCGGTGATCGTCCTTTGGGCCAGACATCCATCTTCCGTCATCGTATTAACACCGGCGACGCCAGCCCTGTGCACAAACGGCCGCATCGTGTGTGCCACGCTGAGCGGCTTGTTATCCAAAAAGAGGTGGACAAAATGCTTGATCGAGACATCATTGAGCCATCCTCAAGTCCTTGGGCATCACCAGTCGTCCTGGTTAAAAAGAAAGATGGAACCTGGCGATTCTGCGTGGACTACCGGCACCTTAACAAAATCACAAAAAAGGACGTCTATCCCCTTCCAAGAATCGACGATGCGCTCGATTGCCTTCATGGTGCCGCGTACTTTTCTTCCATTGATCTCCGCTCCGGCTACTGGCAGGTCACTGTCGATGACAAGGACCGTGAAAAGACGGCTTTTATCACACCGGACGGACTCTACCAATTCAAAGTAATGCCATTCGGACTTTGTAATGCCCCAGCAACGTTCGAGCGAATGATGGACTCTCTCCTCCACGCCTTTAAATGGTCGACTTGCCTTTGCTATCTTGATGACGTTATTGTCTTTTCTACAACGTTTGCGACCCACCTCCAGCGACTGTCGCACGTTCTGGCTGTTTTTCGCCGAGCCGGACTTCAACTTAACTCTTCCAAATGCAAGTTTGGACGACGAAAAATCACCATCCTCGGCCACCTGGTCGATGCTAAAGGAGTGCAACCTGACCCCGACAAGATTGAAGCTGTGCGAAAATTTCCCGTTCCACGCTCAGCAACAGATGTGCGCAGTTTTGTCGGTTTGTGCTCCTATTTCCCACGCTTCGTCCAAAATTTCGCCGAAATCGCCAAACCCCTTACCGAACTTCTCAAGAACGATACTCCATTTGCTTGGGGCCCTGAGCAAGCCGCAGCCTTTTCTCGCCTCGTCGACACTCTGACCAGCTCACCAATCTTGGGCCACTTCGACCCTTCTGCTCCCACGCAGGTGCGCACTGACGCCAGTGGCCATGGCATCGGTGGTGTTCTCGCCCAAGTCCAGTGTGGTCACAAGCGAGTGATTGCGTTCGCGAGCCGGCTCTTGTCCCCAGCAGAGCGAAACTATTATATCACGGAACGCGAGTGCCTTGCGCTGGTGTGGGTTGTCGGAAAATTTCGACCGTACTTATATGGTCGCGATTTCACCGTAGTCACAGACCACCATGCGCTCTGCTGGCTATTGTCTTTAAAAGACCCCACCGGGCGGCTTGGTCGTTGGGCACTACGACTACAAGAGTACACCTTCAACGTCGTTCACAAGTCTGGATATTTGCACAAAGACGCCGACTGTCTATCCCGTTACCCCGTCGGTACTCTGGACACCGCTGACGCCGCTGACGATGCCCACCTCTTTGCAATATCCGATTTCCTCCAAATGGGCGAAGAGCAACGCCGTGAATCTTCGTTGCGCGCAATACTCGAACGCCTCCAATGTGACCCATCTGACCCATCGCTACGAGCTTTCCTCCTCCGTGAGGGAGTCCTCTACCGTCGTAACTACCGCTCGGATGGGCCTGACGTCCTTCTTGTAGTACCTGAACACTTGCTCCTAGATGCACTCCAACAGCTTCACGACGTCCCCTTGGCTGGCCATCTCGGTGTTGCGCGCACTTATGCCCGCGCCCGCCACCGATTCTTCTGGCCTGGTCTTAATAAGACGGTCAAGAAATACGTCAACGCTTGCGATTTGTGCCAGCGCCGCAAGAAATTGTCAGTGCTCCCTGCAGGTCCCCTTCAGCCCGCGGATATTCCGACCGAACCATTCTTCCGCATCGGCTTGGACCTCCTTGGCCCTTTCCCTTCCTCGCTGTCTGGCAACAGGTGTATTGCGGTTGCTACCGACTACGCGACCCGCTATGCTATCACCCGTGCCCTGTCAACAAGCTGTGCCACTGATGTCGCCGACTTCCTCCTAGAAAACGTCATTTTGCAGCACGGCGGTCCACGGGAACTCCTCACAGACCGTGGTCCTTCCTTTCTTTCCAAAGTCGTCGCCGACCTGCTGCGCTCGTGCTCCACCCGACACAAGTTGACCACAGCATACCATCCCCAGACAAATGGTCTGACCGAACGCTTTAATCGAACACTCACCGAAATGCTGGCCATGTATGTCTCGTCTGACCACAAAGACTGGGATGCCGTGCTTCCATATGTAACATTCGCTTATAACTCTTCATTCCATAATACCACCGGCTATTCCCCGTTTTATCTGTTGTACGGTCGAGAACCCGCTTTGCCAATGGACACTTTACTGCCTACGCCCACGACAGCCTACGCCCATGACGCCGTTACGCGGGCTACGCTGGCACGTAACGTCGCTCGCGTGCGGTTGTGTGATTCCCAAGTGGCCCAAAAGTCCCGTTATGACGATAAGCACGGCACTGTGTCTTTTCCGCCTGGCTCTCTGGTGCTCCTGTGTACGCCTCTTCGCCGTGTTGGCCTTTCCGCAAAGTTGATGCCCCGTTACACCGGACCGGAGGTTTCTCCTTTACTGCCCTCCACATCCCAAGCGTCTACTTCATCGGACATTGTCCACGTATCTCGCCTCAAGGCCTATCGAACGCCTGCCGATAGCGACTCCTAGCCAAAACCGGGACGGTGCTTTCGCCACCGGGGGGGTCATGTTACGTGACGCTTGAAATACAGGCAAACGACGAAGACGACGAGAGACACTGGACGGTGCTCGGTTCGAGAAAGAGGAGGAGAAGGTTGATCGGTCAGCTTGCGAACTGTTCGTTTATGCGCTGCTGCATGCAACCATCGCAGATTGTGTGAACAACGCAAGTACGCCTCATTTTTATCCTAACAATATATTTTGTACGGTATTTTATAATTTTCCCGCAATAAACCACTGTTGTTTTTTTCCTAGCTGCCGTTAACTCTGAGTTAGATACAAAACAGAAACGAGAGGTCTGCCTGCTTTTGGGTATTTCTTAGTAGTTCCAAGATGAGGAGATGGCACTCTGCAAAATTCTGCAGCATAGACTCTCGCAGAGACCATCCGACTAATAGTGTTACCGTAAAAAACTGCAAGATACTTAGCTATTCAGATGGCCCGTTCTGGGCTTCAGTGTTTAAAAAGTTCTCTTCATATGTACATGCACAGGACCTTGGTGCACGTGTAAACGCTAGCCTGTTGGTAATGCGTTCGTGTGCAGTCTCAATCACTTTGAAGGTGATCGTAGGGACACCCTTCAAAATAAATTCAATCTTCATGACAGCCATTTACAAAAGTTTTGAGTTAATGATAGTGTACATGTAGGACAAAAACAGCAATACTTTGTACTTGAATGTTCAAAGCGCAAACGACACGAGAACGAAGAAAGAAGACGAGACAATGCGCAAATTTTAAACTATTTTTATTAGGAAGAAGGAAGAATATTCAAGTATGAAATACCAACTCGCCCAAACCTTCACTTCGTTAAGCAATTCCTTGTGCCACACTCTAAGTGCAGAAGCCTCAAAACAAGCATGCGGGATTGTTTTTTTCACTGAAGCATACCTCAAGTGAAGTCGTGTTTCCAATGTTTTTAGGGCAAGCAAGTCTGTCAAAAATGATGGACTACTGCGGCCAATAGGCTAACAGAAAATATATATGCTCGATCCTTCTATATTTTTGAACTTTTGAAGAGCAGCTTTTTTTTCCTGTTTAGCTGCTGCTATAGTGCAGTTGCATCCTCCGTCCCTTAAAGATTATTATGCAAAATGTGGAACATTCTCTCTACTGGGCAATACTCTGTGCGCCTTAACCATAAGAAGCCCTTACCATGAATGTATGGTGTGTGTGGAGATGTAGAAGAAATGTGGTTTGATTCTAACTTTCCTTCGAACGTTCCACTTATTCAAACTGGTGGTTTTATCTTGCTAACACTACGTTCATTTTAATGTTCAAGAATGCGGAGTAATTCAATGGACCCAAATACACAAGTAATTTCATTATACCGTATCGCTAAACATTCTATTAGAAGCAGATGAGCTAATACTATCAACTGCAGACGAACAAGCAGAGTGCCGCCTTTCACTATGAAATTCAGCCGCTATATGCCCTGCTCCATCTCCTGTGTTAGGTGCCACCGACTAGACGCCATATTTTTGGACCCTTCGGCTCTCACCAGTAAAAATTTTTATGCCAGCCCAGTCGAAAATGTCAACAGAAATACGATAAATACCCAACAAGAATTTCTGTCATACGACACAATTTTTGTAGTTACGACACAAGTCCTGTCGTTACGACAAAGCCATCTGTTGTTACGACACACATTTCTGTCGTAATGATAGAGTCAATATTCTTAACGACTTACATTCCTGTAGTCACAACAAAACTACCTGTCGCCACGACAGCCAACACGCTGTCGTGCCATGGCCACGTGTCATGACGTCTGTCATTACAACAGAACTACGACAAAAATGCTGTAGTAGCAAAGCTGCCTGTCGGGACGACAAAATCTTGTAGTCACTACAGATGCATAAATGATGTCGTGACGTCAATCGTTGCACCAGAACCACAACAAAAATGCTATAGTAGCAAAGCCGGCTGTCGTGACGACAGATTCTTTTCCTCAGTAGAGATGCGGCTGCTATGGCAAATTATGTAGCGATACATGAAGCTGTCTACACCATAGCGAACAGTCGAACAAGCTAATAATCTTGTTGCTTGTTTCTTTCTTGCAATGAAAGATAATATTTTTACCACTTTCCTCTGCACAAAATCAACAAAGAAATGAAACTGACAATTTTACCACTGCGGACTCGGGAGCAGAATTGGAGTTACTATTTGGCTCGTTGTAGCTAGACGACTAACAAAATAAAACAACACAATAGCGCCATAAACCAGACACCGCAATTCGTGAACTAGAATAGCGCCTGTAGCCTGACAGATACCCTTTATTTTCCTTTGTTTATTCCGTGTTTCCCGAAAAAGACAACAAAAAAGGTGGCGAACAAAACCCGCTCTAGCCACGCTACGGCAAGTTAACAGCCAATATAAAATTAAAAAGGTGCGAAAGCCCAAAAAGTGTCTTTTTAATAAAACGAATTTATAGGTGAAAAAAAACACCCGCATTTCCCCGAAGGGGAGCATGGGGAAGTGCGAATGCACGGGTGATGCTATGAGGGGGAGTTATGTTGAACTGTGTTGGCATTCGCCCGTTAGTTGCATTTAACACCCCCGCGTGATCAAGTGAGGATTCACACACCCCGTTAGTCGTTCTCTGGAAATCTTGGTGAATAAAGTGTATGTTCGAGGAGATCACACACACACGCAAGTAAAGTGAAACGACAGTATTCTTTATTCAGCACTTGTTGGTGTTGTTGTAGTTGACGGTCATTATGACTGCCTTGTGGTCACTGAAATGTACGGTCAAGAGTTGTTGCAAGACCACGCGTATCAGACAGGTCCTCGCAAAGGCCAGGTCGATGTAGCTGCCGTTGATGGTGGTGGGAGCCTCTAGCGGTAGGCACGTCATGGAGTGGTTGGCGAGCATGTATTCCACCAACCACTCGCCGCCCTTTCGCACGTCCACGTTAAAGTCCCCAACAACCACGACCGGGTCCGAGGGCTTTACGCGCCTGGCCACACTCTCCATCGCCGCGTCCACGTATTTGACGACGTCGTCGCGCGAGATGTTTGGCGCGAGGTAGAGGGTGACGACCATGATTCCGTCGCCCGAGTACGCGTCGGTGTAGACGGCACTGTACGGCGACTCGTCCCTGACCGGCGAGGTGGACACGGCGTGCGACACGAGGTTCGCGTAGACGTGACCGACGAGGTAGACGCCGCAGTACTCGCCCCGACTTCCGCTCCTGGCGAAGCAGCAGTCGTCGATGGGGAAGTGGGAATGCGCGGGTGATGCGAAAGAATTCTGCCTGGCCAATCGCCCTAAGTGGGTATGTGCTAAAGAAATTAGGAACTCTTCTTGGCCAATCGCCCTAAGTGGGTATGTGGTGCGGACGGACGGACGGCGGTGGACGCGTGATTCAGGGTCGCTTAAGAAGTGCATTCGCACTTTAAAAAACCTGAAACCGAACTCCAGACGTGCCCACATCGTGGCAGCAGGCGAACAGGTGAAGAACCATAGATAAAACTAAAATAGAATCAGTACAGATAAAGCAGACACAATAAAGCAGCCCCGACCACTGCAAAAACATATTTGAGAACCAGCGCACATACTATGTAGCCATGCACAGTGCAGAGAGAGAGAGAGAGAGAGTGAGAGAGAAACACTTTATTAAACTGAGCTTCTCGTTAGCGTGAGAAAAACAGCCTATGAACAAAGTCCACACCAGTAAGCCACGGCGCGCGAACCAGCGGACGTGATTCAACCACCTTAATTGACAACTCCGGCTTTAAAATGTGGTACTTAATAGTTCTGCTTTGTGCTGCTGCTAATGTGGCGGGCCATACAAAACCAACAAACGCACTTCTATCATCATTGCTGCTACCGTTGCTTTTATAAAAATCCTGGTAATATTCATTCAAAAAGGCGCAAAAAGTTACAATGCATTCTTGAGAAAGCCGTTTTGGGTATAGAAAATTATCTGAGATAACACGACATCAAAGAATCGAGCTGAACTTTGAAGCTGCTACCACTGGTTAATACGGTGCAAATTTTTATCAAGAGGTTCGGAACCTGAAATAAAAATTGTTCATTATTACAACAATAATGATTGAGTTTTGATGTATCTTACTGCGCTTCATCGGCTTCACACTCTTGCATCAACCAACGCTTCTATATTGGCCGACTGAAGCCGTAGCCAGCCGTAGCCGCAGCCCTCACTGTTGTAACAAACATTACGCAGCGTTTCTTTTCTTGCGCTGGTCGATCGCTGTCGTATACACGTAGTGTGACCGTGTAACGAAGCGAAACCATGTAGCCTTTTCGTTCTGTATATTTGGAAGGTAGAACAGAAGTCGTTGGGCATAAGGGCGTGCGTAATTTTTTTCTGGTGGACGTCGACGGCTACGAGCGTTGCGTGGAAAGTGTTTACACGCAGCGAAAGGGAGACGCGGGGAGATTATTCGAGGCCACTGTCATTCACATGACCGCTAGGTGTTCTCACCTTAAATTGTGCATAATTGTGCTGGAGCGCTCTTTAGCAGTTTCACATCTGCCACTAACCGCAGAAAGTAAGGAATGAATGTCGGCGTGCCGGCGGAGCCATCAGTGGGCGCGGAGGTCCACTTGCCGCCGAAAAAAATGGGTCGTATTACCATTCCACGTAACTCGCTTGATTCAGGACTGTGCTGACTACCAATTAGTCGGCTTAGGAATTCATATGCGTTGTTTGATTCAGCCTCGAGTAGTCGCCAAGCCACATTGTCAGATACAGTCGGCAAAAGGCTTTAAGCGCGATCAGCGTGTTCCCGAGTGCGCAGGAGACACCTAGTGATAACGCTTGTTTGAGATAGGGTAGAACGTGAGAATGCGCGGCCCGTATCAGCGCGATGGCAGTGTCCCTCCTCGCTGTGTCCATCGCCTTGGCTTCCACGCCTTTGATCGTAATAAGTACCGCATGCCTGCGCTGCCAGCCCGCGAAATAAAGGCGGACATTACCCACCTTAGGGCGCGTTGTGAGAGTTTTTCGTCTGCATTAGCCTTGGCGCACAGCTGTTCATTGCGTTATCGTTCCGCCAATAGTTGCACGAGTCCTGTGAGCACCACTGTCGCGTTTCTGTGCTCGGCTTTGCATGTTACTGCTGACGCGCTCCCGCCACAATAATTAATTCACTGTGCAAACGACCGCAGACCGATATCTACTCACAATGAAACACCGGCAGCGAAGCGTTTCCGGTGATTGTCGTTTGTTGTCTCGCATACATGAAAAACGCCTAAGTTCTGTAGGGTGCCGCGAAAAATAAGCGTTGCACGTTGTTAAACGCAGCCAACGCTGTACTACTACCAATCGCTCATTGCCGCTATTGTTTTCCGGCCCGGCATTGCAGAAGCGCTTCTCATTGCGAAAGAAGGTACGGAAGGCAAGGCGACGGGCACAGCGACAAGGAAAAAAGCCATCACGTTGATGCTGGTCGGGCATGCTCACAATCTACCGGTCTCCAACCAGGCGTTATCACTGGGTGTTTTGCGCGCAGTCGAGAGCACGCGGATCGCGCGTTATAGGGGGTCGTGTAACTGAAGGCCGAGGTGCGGGAGCTGTACGAGCTTCGAAATCGTGTTTTTTCTGTGACAACCGTCTTGCGGGTAGCCACTACAGAAATGTTATTCGCAATGAGAGTCAATATTTTTCCGAAAGTTGTCCTTATAACTCTCATTAAACACGTGTAAAATGACACTGAAGTGTGCTTGTTGCTCTAAATAGGCAACTTCTTTCGGAGATAAAGGCTCGGAACAAGTATGGCATGTTATCTCGTGACCTCTAATTGCAGGTCAAGGGAGACAAAAAAAACGGCGAAGGCAGAGAAAAGATCAGCGGCGGTCGACATCATTCTCTGTTCTGCGGCAAAAGACCAAGACGCTGTAGCAGATTAGGAAGAGGGTCTTGTAATTGGAGGCCGAGGTCCGGGAGCTGAAAGCATCGGTCAAAAAGGTCCAAGACAGCATTTGCAGCAGCGAGCTGCAGGAGCTCCGATCCCTCAAGATGGAGCGGCTGGCAAGTTCTTTTCACCAGTGCGTAAAGAATGCTCCATCTGTGTGCATGGCTTTCTTATCACTTTTAAGAACTAAGCAACGTACAAGATGCTTCAGTTGCTTCCATGCTTAGCTGGCTGTAATATCAACTGTTGCAAGGAAGGTTTCACTTCATCAAACATGAGGCATTACCATCTAAGGAACCTACACCCTGATTGAACATGGACCTTTCTTTGGGTGGGTGAAAACAAAACTTCGCCCTGCAGCACAAACTTGTCACTTGACTTATATATGAGGATTTTGAGCTATTGGTTTATCTAGTTGCTAGCAACTGCCTTTTTGCAGGCAGTGCATATATTACTGCCCTTTGAAAGTGTTTTACTCGCTGTAAAGGATTTTGACAAAGATTCTTTGGAAGAGAAGGCCTCGTAAAAAATCTATAAAACGGCAATTCTAGTGAAAATGCAGGAACACGGAAATGCTGTTTTATGTTTTGTAGCAGACTTGCTAACAATGTGACTATGAGTGGGCAACACAACTTATTGCTCTATATTTTTTATACAGGGCAAACCGTAAAAGTGACTTGTTAGTCACATAAAAGGACAAGCTGCACCTACGTAGAATGACTTACTTATTTGCTTATGGTTATGACTTACCAAAGCTATCGACCAAC
Organism: Haemaphysalis longicornis; assembly: GCF_048455015.1. Classification (NCBI taxonomy): domain Eukaryota; kingdom Metazoa; phylum Arthropoda; class Arachnida; order Ixodida; family Ixodidae; genus Haemaphysalis; species Haemaphysalis longicornis. The sequence goes on along the minus strand of NW_027526385.1, from coordinate 120,915,269 downwards.
CTTTAAAAGCGGAGCAATTTATTAAAACTGATTGCCTGGGCTGCTTATTGTTTTAGGAGTAAAACATTTTTTTATGTGACTCAGGCACCCCTCCAGGGAGTGAAAAGAGTGGACATGGCCTGCAGCTCCCTTCCAGCACAGGCCCTGCAGGACCACCAGCAGACGACACTATCTGCGCCAGCCCGAGCCTGGCGGCACCATCACTACGAACCCTCTATGGCACTGGCTTTGAAGAAAGTAGGCGGTTAACGCTTTCTTACTGGTGTTCCCAGAATGTTAACAGTGAATTTGTAGAATTTGTCTGAGTCTAGGTCCTATAACCATGGAAGCAAGTTTTGCTGGTTACACTTGTTGTCGGATGGTAAATGCATGAGCAAAATACAGTTGAGGCCGCTTATAATGGCTGCAGTTATTATGAATGCTCAGTCATAACGAACAAACTTGGCATGACCATCATAGTATGCATTAATGCAATGACAAATAAACGGCAGATCAAAACAAATGGACGTGAGGGTGCAGCTCCGGCGCAGCGGACGAGCCATCCTTGCCTCCGCAATAAGCGGTCCCAGCAGCCTTTAATTTTTACATTTGTCAAATATTGGTGCAGGTTATGTATGAACGGCATGCATTTCTCTTACCTGTGCTTTTTGCCTGGTCAGCCAATCTTAGCCAAGTTCTGGTGATTTCTCAGAAAGGATAAAGCCCCAAGACTCTTAAAGCTCACTCCCACATACACACCTTTATTCTTTGAGGTCCGCAGCCTTCTTTGCTACACACAGTGCCAGGTGACGGTTTCTGTGGTGATGATTCACATTTTTATTTTTGGGATAGGTCTCAACAATTATGGCAGCCCGTGTCGTATGAGACACCAGTCAAGATTTGGAACAAAATTAGGAAAAGACATGTCTTGCAAGATAATAGGTGACCTGTAAAAACTGCAAAGGCTTATGGGGACGTTCTCTGCTCCCTCCACTTCCATTTCGAAAGCTCTCCTGGCTTCCCGTACCCCAGCGGCTTTCACGCGCGTGGCTGCGTGTTGCTTCTACTGAGAAAAAATGCGCACGCATCGCGTATTCTCATAAATAACAATTATAATTCTACTAGGGCCATCTCGCAAAGCTAACCGCTGTGACACAATTTTGCTCCGACAAGCTAGGTAGTGTGTAACACATTTATGAATAGAAAATGTTGCAATGACTATATTTCAACTTTGAGTGAAATATTTACTGGCCATTGCATTGGTCAGCTTGGGCATTATAAAACCTCAGCTGTGGCTAAACAGTGTAACACATTTTTAGTTCGTTGAACTGCTTTCGTTGCCTAAAGGGGCCATGCTGACAAAATAAGTGACTTTTTATTTGAAAGAGTCCATGTTTTTTGTAGTGCACCCAGCTCTTCTCCAGCAGCAGTTATGCCGTATTCACTGAAATTAATCCATTTGGGCTAAAATTGTGATTCTTCCGCCAAGTCATGTGTTTTCGGGTTGTCAGCAATGAATTCATAAGTGCATTTGTTCAAATAAACTTCCACTGCATCATTCGGCTCTACAGCCTTGCTTCCCATCCGCCCTCCAAAATGGTGCTACCATACTCATCCACGTATTGTTGTCCGCCGTTGCCTTGTTTTTGACCATATTTGCACTTGGCTTATTTTTGCTACTGTAGAAAGTAATCTTTTTTTTGAAACATGGGGTATGCCCGACAAACAGGGTCACGTAAGACAGCTCCACAGGGGTGGATTGCTGTGCAGCTACAACAAGCATAGCGTGCCCAGTACCAACAGCTGAGCTCATCGGTACTTCTATGCTTATGTGTATATTGTAACTTTCATTGTTCACCGCACCATTAGTACTGCTGTATAATGAATATGCATTACAATAATGCGCAACTAGCAGATTTGGAAAGCTTACAAGTCGTACGTAATTTGTGTTTGCTTTTGCCGGCCTCAGCCAATCGCACTGCTGGACACATAGGACATCTAGGTTCTGTTGCGGGAAATGAGCTAGAGGGTTCCCTGGCCATTCCCTTGTTTTATAAAAAAATAACTTATTTGGCGACGTACACCTCAAAAGTGCTGTCACTATTATTGTAAAGTGGCAATCTTTCGAATGAACCAAAGTTGTGTTGTGTCTGCATGGCCCCGTTAGCTTAAAGCTTTACAAGCTGGCGTATAGTTTTGGAGGGAAGTTTTATGAGTATAATGTTATGCTCTGCAGTAATTTAAATGTGAAAAGCACCAGTTTTTCAGCATGGGGTGCATCATTCTTTTTACTGCGACGCAGCCTGTGTCTCAACCTCCTGTGCCCCCCCCCCGGTTTCATTCCAGTTAAGCCATTTTCTGGGTGCCGCTTGCTCTTCTTTTTTGCTAAGCACCCGCCGTGGTGGCTGAGTGGCTAAGGCGTTGCGCGGCGGAGCACGAGGTCATGGGTTCGATTCCCTGCCACGGCGGCCGCTTTTCTGATGGAGGCGAAAAGCAAAAACCCGCGTGTGTACGAGATTTCGGCGCACTTTAACGATCCCCAGGTGACCGAATATAATCCGGACCCCTCCACTACGGCCCGCCTCATCGCCTGCGTTGCGTCAGCGCGCAAACCCCCACAATCAATCAATTATTCACACACACATAAGCCGTTGCCGGTTTACGCGTGCACATGCATGGAGCGGAGGAAGGAGGGGGGGGGGTCGTGCCTGCGAAACTATAGGTTTCATGCCCTTTTACATGTGGAGTCTTATACATGGACGTCAAGCAGCCAAATACGACCTGTTCGGTGTTGGGTTGTGCGCTACACAGCAAACTGGGTTGTGTGCTACACAGCAGGAAGAGAAACAGACACTCACATGTTTGTTCGCTACAATTAGGCTCGAGTCGGTCCAAGTTTAATTCAGTGAGAGAGAGAGAGAAAAAAAACTTTTATTTCTGGCGAGGCTTAATTCTAGCGAGTGTCCCTTAGGTGGGGAAAGCGCGCCCTAGTGTTGGTCTGGAGGAGTGAAACGACTAGGAAGTATGCTGCCTTGTAGATTCTAAACAAACGTGGTTTGTTTCGTGCACTTCGTCGACTGCGCCCGGCATCGCAGCTTATCATTGTGGAGCCATTGTGTTTAGTTCTATGAAACGGCAGAAGTTAAGGACACAGTATTGGCAGTCTAATTTTCAGCCTTTAACTGTTGTTTGCCATTGTCTTGCATAAAATTTATTCTTTTGTTCTATCGATGCAGGTCCGTTCTGGCACTACCTGCAGATGAAGGGCTGCGAGCCAGGGCACATGCACAAGCGACACATGCTGCTAGCGAGATATCTAGCACTAGGGTGCGTGAATCTGCACCACTATGAAGCTACATGGGATTGTTTATCAATTTGGTTGCTTCAAACATAGGCCACTGTCTCTTCTGTTTTATAGGAACCCTGCGGCACTTACGATGGACCACTCACAATGTAGTTTGGGGTGAACTCTACTGTCCGAGAAAGCTGCTTCCCCAAGAAATATAAAAAACCCTTTACTCTCATCGAAACTACGCATGATCAGAAATCGCACATAGTTGTTGCCTCACAACTCAACTGCAGACAACCTGACGAAATTTATGTGCTCTCTCCTGGAGAGGGGGTGGGGCGAGGGAGAGGGTCTTGCGGTGTTCTCTTCGGCAATTTTCGACATATCATAGGCTGGGGAGTATTCTCCGGAACGCGGTGGGGAAGGGGGGCGTCAATTTCTGGTTTGGTGCCACAAAAAGCAGGCATGGCTGACTGCTTGCAAGTGCACGCTAAGGCTGGTAGGCCGTTTTTGTAGCAATAAACAATTGTTGTCGAGTAGTCTCGTTGAAAGGGGAGGATTGAGTTTTTCACTCAAACTCTGTGCGCACTAAAAACGAAAGAAACACCAAACTGCGCGTGCAGGTTCAGACATAGAAGATTTTTGGTACACAGCGCTGATGACGGCGAATCCTCACAGGAAATGTGACAAATAAGTCGCAAAGTTGACCAGCGACAGTTATTTGGCCAGCCATGGCCTCAATGACGTCGTTTAGGCCATGTCAGGAGTGCATAATGTGCAAAATGTAAAGAGAGCGCTTTTGGTTTTTCGCGTGTTTCACAGCGATTTGCGTGCTCACCGCTTCACATGGACGTGTAATATTTGGCTTAGGTATTCCTGGCAGTGTAATCTAAACATCGTGAAGGATAACTAGCACTGTTCATAGAGTGTTGCAGGGTCCTTTTAATCCAAAATGTTCAGTTACTAAAATAGAGGCATTTTCGGTTGTCTGCATTTAAAGTTGAATTGTCTGCATTGGCACGGCAACTATGCGCTCCACCGAGAAGTTTGCAGTTCGCGCTGCGAGCAAATTTTGCATTCGGAAGTATAGGAGGTTTTCTTTTTATTTTCCTTTACATTTTGTGAACTTTTACTATTGCTAAACTGCGATTAGTTTTATGAGCTCGCTTATACTTTTGTGAGGAAGTTTTATAAGTATGATGTCATGCTCTGTAGTAATTTAACTCTTGTTACCGCTTAAAAATTTACTGATTTTTTGGGGTCAAATAAAAAATTTCTCTTCCTGAAACATGTCAGGAACAAGAAAAGCAGAAAATATATTGTCTTTTTTATTAACACCAATTTTTAAATGTTTTCAAAATCATACTTGCAAAAAATATCAAAATCAATATTTCTGTCAAGTTGTCAAAGGAAACAATAAAAAGAGTTGCGTACAAGAAAAAAATTCGAATCTACATTTCTTCAGAGAGGATTTCAAGAACACGTGCTAAAAAATGTTCGCTTGCGTGGAAAAGTTTGCAGAGATAAAAAACATTTACCACGTGTGGTGCCTAATCCAAACGGTGAAGCGATCCTGCGTTTTAAAATGTGCAATTTTGGGTGATTCCCTGGGAGAAATCTGGCGATTTGACGTTATCAGAGGAACCAATGTGTCCCCGCGTGACGTAAAACATCTTGTCAATGACTGACCTTGCATTTACAGCCAGCACAGTATTCGGGGCAAGCATGCGGTGCGGAAAAACATGCATGGAGTTGAACACAAAACTCCGTGGTTGATGCTTGTTGAGGTTCAATGTCAGTTATCTCTAAAAACATAAACTTGAGGTTTACTATGATTTTCTGACTCGCTACCGTACCCTTGCTTACAGGAATGCGGTGCAATGCGCTAAAATCGTGTCCCGCAAACTTTCCCAAGTAGCTTTCGTGCGATTTTAAATATCACCACTACGAGCCTCCTGCATTGCAGCGCACCTAACATTTTTGAAATGAAACCGTACAAAACTTATTGGAAACTCCGTCAGTAAAGATGGTTGTGGTTCGTTTCCCCGAAGTCCGGTGTCAATCAGAAACCCAATCGCATGGGCTCCGGTTGATTTGGCAGGGGGCTGGCAGGGCGATGGTGTTGAAGTTCTTGGAGACGGCGGTCGAAATGACGAACTCGAGGCGTTGGGGTTGATTAGGTGAAACGAAGATTTTATATACATCTGTTTACAGTAGGGAAACTGAGTACATGAGTAACAAAAAGAAACACTTTAAACTTCAGCTAGACGCTAGCTTCAAATGCGCACAAATCACTTGACCTTCTCAGCTTCGTCTAACTCTCCTACCCTCGGAGCGTACACAAACCGCTCGAGAAACGATGGCCGAGACTCTGTCTCGCCGCAAGATTCGTCTAGTTGCCCGATAGGGCGCTGTAATTTAAACCTCCACCACGATCTCAACCTCGAGCCTAGGGGGCTCCCAAATCCCAACCTAGCTTTAACGGGAGAGACTCCTTGTCCTTCCGGGAACTGCCCAGCTCGGAGCTCAGACAACAACGACTTCTAACGGCCAAGTTCGGCTTTATAACAACTCGAGATCACACTCTCTCGGGAACACCCCTGTAGCGTTCGTACACGCGTAAGGGAATGCCCAAATTCACGTATACAGCTGTCACTCAGCGCGCTACGGAATATTCAATAGGGCGCCGCAATCGTTGGGTCAACGGCAAGCCCGCGGACGAGCAAGTGCGCCCGACCCCGCGGGGTGAGACCAAAAGGTAGCGACAGTGCGCTGTGTCGACCGGGGCGCGTTAACAATGGTGTCTCGCGCGGCGCCCGCTTCGACGCCGGTAATTCCAACTCCTCCGCGCGTCACGTCGACGATTCCCGGAACCCAGCGGTGCAGTCTGCGTTCTCAATGGTGGATTATCCTCGTGGTATTCGGTGGGCCAGACAATCCGTCTCCCGTGCGCACCGTGACGGATTGGCGACGGCTGCGGCGTAGAGTCCACAGTGCTGAGCCCCGAGACAGAGTGGCGGGTTCTCACGCCCAGTCCGGTCGCCTGGCCGCTGATCTCATAAGTGGACCTTACAACTCCCCCCTTTAAAAGGGTTACTTGACCTCTTGGTTCAGTCAATCCGAAAAGAATTTAAAAGGGCCACTCGTTCCATCTCTCCTTCAGCAATAACAGCGGAACAAACAAACAAAAAACACGTGAAAGGAGCTAAGTATAACCACAAATGAGCCCCCTCCCATTTCTGTAGCTGATCGGAACCCTCTCTCACATAACGCACAAACACACCCTATTCACAAGCCGTTCAACAGGGACGGATTATTCTAGAAAACCGGAAATGCACCAAAAATGCTAAAAGTACCAAGTGCGAGTAAAAAGAAAGTGGGTCGTGTCCCCGGAACGCGTAAACGCCACGAACGACGAGACAACTCAACCTTTTACACTGATGCGCGCTATAACTGCAAACGCGCACAAACATTCCGGCGCTCGACAACAAGAACAAAAGGAATTAGGACTTGCACAGAACACGGGCAATTTTGCAGTCAACCCAAAGTAAAACGTTAAGAACGTTTGCATTGTCACTATGCGCATGCACGCAAATGTCCTCCTTGATGGCGTAGCCTGATAACGTTCCTTCAAGAATGCTCGACGGTGCTTTCGTTCACTTGCGGTGCACAGAAAGTTCAGTTGAATGCCGGATCGATCAATTCGGTGCGCGGATCGAGCACCAAAGGCATCTCGTGGTGCACAACGACGGCACACACACACACACACACACACACACCCACACACACACACACACACACACACACACACACCAACGAAAAGGGGTGGGTGAACGGGAATGGTTACTCCCTCGTGGCGGTGTTGAGGCTGGGAGGCAATTCAATAGTGGCCTCTCAAAGCAACATTCTGAAAACAGGGTAGTGCATTCGGGTATTTCCGACCCCTCTGCAAATTATCCGGACCGTGTAGCGTTGCAATGTCAACGCAAGTCTCGACAATTGTAGCCCCTTGAGGCGAACACAACTTCGGTGAAGACGGAGTGCTATCGCAAAATGCGACATCGCTTCCTGTCCCATAGGCCAAGTGGCAATGCCTCTCCAATGCCCCAACGTTAGGCAATGCTGCGCGCTGGCAGCGCGAGCGCAGGGTTGACGCTGGAGCTAAATGGCGGCCCGCGAATGCGACGACCTTCTCGGGACCATTCTTTCCCCTACGCACAGAATGCCCCACAACAACAACATCACAACCACCTGTCTTTACCAAAAACCACTCGTGCACGCTAGGTGCATTCTGTGCAGCGGCCTGACAAACACAGTTTTTCGGCTGTCCCAGCACGCACTCATCCTGGCACAACACAGCACTAGGGCCTGTGACACACTGCCAGGTCACAGAACTTAGTGCGTCAACTTATCCAGCGCGGCTCCCGACTAAATCTCGGTAATGGCCGCAACCAACATTAGAGCTACGAAGCTCTATCTCAGACATTGGTTTCGCGAGATCGCCGATTGCGTCTCGTTCCTCTGTTTCAACTGTAGCTGCCTCCTCACGTGGTTTTTTCCTCTCCTTTGCAGCCTCCTCGGGAGCTTTCATTCTAGGTTTCGCAGTCTCCATGCATGCGTTTTTGTGTTCTCCATCGGCCTCTTCAGTTACACTCTCACCATCAAGACTACCATACCCAAGCAACATCTCCGTATCGTTCCTACCCTCTTCAAACGTTCTGAGCTCCACATCCTCCAGCTTCACGCGTTCTCTTTCACTTGCTCTTCTATTTTCTACATGTTGAACCCAGTCTACTCCTCAGCTCCCTTATCCGCCTTTAACTCCTGCTTTTCCTCAGCCTGATCGTCAACTCCATCCCTTTTTTGCTCCGTCTCGTCACATGCTTTCTCGTCTTCCGTCTCCTTGCTCTTCTGGGCGAGCTCCAGAACGCCCGACACGGACTCCACTTTCTCGTGCAACTTTCCAGCGTAATTAAGATCGCGGCAGGCCCCAAGACTTCCCTGCGCGACTCAAGTCTCCTCCGCTCCACCGATTAGAATTTGGGTACTGCCCGTGACAGCAAGTTCAGCATGCAATAGCGCAGTGTCCAGTGCAAAAGCAGCTGGCGGCTCTACATCCGTGACAACGGGGATGCCCCTTGACTATGCTCCTATACCGGACGCGCATACTGGGATTCTCCGCGTGCTCGCTTCCCTTTTCATGCAGCTGTTCCGGGCTTAGCCGCTCGCTTCCAGCGCTCAGCAACGGCCGCTTATCTCGTTCTCGCGCGGCTTCAAATTGAAAAATGGGCTGCCCCATTCAACTTTGGTGTCAGTGCATACCTGGGCCTGCTCGACGGGTTCTGCCTTATGCGCTGCAGCTGCAGCCCCAAACTTTGCCTGCAAGGCTGCTCGTCATGTTCGAGCATCGCTTCATTACACCGCTCTACGGTATCTTCGGACGCGCTTTCCTCGTCACTCTTCATCCCAATGTCCATCTCTACGCGTTCGACACAGGCGGAAATGCTAGCCTCATATAGGGAGCCACGCCTACCTACTTTGTCATCGCAATGTTCAACTTCCAAACATACGCCGGAACTATTACACTTCGCTGTCGCCATACAGCTGGCTGGATCTGTGCCCCATTGTTTCTGCTCCCGGGTGCCCGAGCGCAAGGGCGTCTGCCTTCTCCTCTCCAGCTCCAACTCATACATTCGCAACCACTCTTCAGATTCGAGCGTCAGTTTTTGCATGCGCTCCTTCGATTCTCGCGCCTTTCTTCTCTCTCGCTCCGCCGCCTCTCGCGCTCTTTCCTCCGCTTCGCGCGCTTCTTTTCTCTCTCGTTCCGTCGCCTCACGCGCTCTTTCCTCCGTTTCGCGCGCTTCTTTTCTCTCTCGCTCCACCGACTCTCGCGCTCTTTACTCCACTTCGCGCGCTGCTTTTCTCTCCCATTCCTGAAACTTCAATTCCATTCCTCTAATAATTATTGTTTCGGACTCCGCTTGGACCACCCCTCCTGCCACTGCTCCTCCTTGAGGTGGCGCCTCATGCGTCTCACCATTTCCGTCTCCTTCCGCCATGTTCGCCAGCATGCTCCACGTGACTACCATGCAACCCCAGACTCAGCCAACACCGCAACAACGAAGCGCAAGAAATCCCACTCACCCGCACCTTCGGTGGTCGGCTGCCGCGTCGTTGGCCCCGTGCGCTGGCTTGGCTCTGCCCCTTCACTTCACGCGGAGCTCGGCTGCTACCGATGAAGGTGGGTTTGCGTCTGCCTGCTGCCCCTGGTTGTGGCCTGGTGATTTCTTCTACCAAATCCTGTCGGCTGTGCCAGTAAAGATGGTTGTGGTTTGTTTCCCCGAAGTCGGGTGTCGATCAGGAACCCAATCGCCCGGGCTCTGGTTAATTTGGCAGGGGGCTGGCAGTGAGATGGTGTTGAAGTTTTTGGAGACGGCGGTCGAATTGGCAATTCCGAGGCGTTGGGGTTGATTAAGTGAAACTAAGAGTTTATATACAGCTATTTACAGTAGGGAAACTTAGTACACGGGTAACGAAAAGAAAAATTTCAAACTTCAGCTAGACGCCAGCTCCAAGTGCGCACAAATCACTTGAGCTTCTCAACTTCGTCTAACTCTCCTACCCTCGGAGCGTACACAAACCGCTCGAGAAACGACGGCCGAGACTCTGTATCGCCTCAAGATCCGTCTAGTTGCCTGGTACGGCTGTGTACCCTAAACCTCTAGCATAGGGGGCTCACAAATCCCAACCTAGCTTTAACGGTCGAGACTCCATGTCCCGCCGGCAATTGCCCAGCTCAGCGCTCAGACAAGAACGACTTCTAACGGCCACATTCAGCCTTATAACACCTTGAGATCACACTATCTCAGGAATTCCCCTGTAGCGTTCGTACACGCGTAAGGGAGCGCCGAAATTCACGTAGACAGGTGTCACTCAGCGCGCTACGAAATATTCAATGACGCGCCACCATCTTTGGGTCAACGGCACGCCCGCAGACGAGAAAGTGCGCTCGACCCTTTGGGGTGACAGCAAAAGGCGGCGACAGTGCGCTGTGTCGACCGGGGCGCGTTTACAATGGTGTCTCGCGCTGCGCGCGCTTTGACGCCGGTAAGTCCACCCCTTCCGCGCTTCACGTCGACGATGCCCGGAGCCCCTGCGCGCCGTCTGCGTTCTCAATGGGGGATTATCCCCGTGGTATTAGGTGGGCCAGACAATCCGACTCCCGTGTGCGCCGTGACGAATTGGCGACGGCTGCTGCTTAGAGTCCACAGTGCTGAACCCCCAGACGGAGTGGCGGTTCTCACGTGCCGCCCGGGTGTCTGGCCGCTGATCTCATAAAGGACATTACACCTTCCGAATAGACATTTCAACTAAGTAGCAACACTAGACTTTTGGAGATACCCTCGTATCGAAACGAAACTGGCAGGCAGAGAGCTGGCGGTGTGTAAAGCCGGTTTGAAGCGCTCTCTCCATCGGAACAGATATCTGGCGACTGGGTGTAATCTTTTTACTTGCATCGGAAGTTCTTATTGCAGAAAACGGGTTATGGTGGGGTGAAATCAGGAGTGGCATGCTTTTTTGAGGATCTGGAGCAGACCCTCAAGGCGACATGGCAGGTAGGCTTAAGTTGAGTAACTGCATAGTAGTACCAAATATGAATTTTGCGATGCAGAAACAAAACCGAAACCATACGTTGTTAACTGTTTGAATGATCATGTGGAAAGTAGAACTACAAAACAACTTAAACCAACCTGCGCGAAGGCAATAAGACTGCCTAAATTCATGAAGTAACATTGCAAACGGGTGCTGCTTGATATTTTCAGCTGATTTCAGTCCTTATTTCTGCCTGACTACAAATGTGACGTTTAAAAATTATCTTGTGATTCACCCTTCGTGCCCTGATAACAAAAGCCAAACGCTGATAAAGAGTAAAAACAGTTGGAATGCAATGAACTTTAGTAGCTGTTACGCACAATGACCACTCCCCCTTTCTGACCAACGTGGAGCAAACGCATGTCATAATCATGTTTTTCTTGCAAAATGAAAACAAAACTGATTTCAAAGGGCATTTTCAGAGCTACGTTCAAATGGCTCTACTTGTTCCAGAAACGCAGGAACGCTAAGAAAGGGGGCTTACAAGGTGTCGTTTCAATTGAACTTTTTCGATTACACAAAGTATTGTGAAAAGAACGTTATCAGCATATAGAGAGCACTTGTTATTGCTCAGCTGTGGAGCCGTATTTAGTTTTATAAAATGCGCAGTTTAAAGAAACAGTATTATTAGCAGGAGTTTCAGTCTTTTTATGCTGCTTGTCATTGTCTTGCATTAGTTTCTTTTGTTCTATCGATGCAGACTACTTCTGGCATTACCTCCACGTGAAGGTCTGTGAGCAAGCCGAAATGCGTAAGCGCCACAAGCTTCTGGATGGATGTCTCCCGCAGAAGTGCACTGCTCTGCACTGATAGAAGGTACATGGGCTTCTTTGCCAATTTGGTTGCTGCGAACGCCAGAGCCAGTGTCTCTACCATTTTAATTTGAAACAATCATTGAGCGAAGTGGCGGCATTTTTGGGAGTGGATGTAATTTGCAATGTCGTTTTTGTGCTTCATGAGGTGTGCATTGAAAGTTTTTTGTCTTTCTGTGGCTTTCTGTAGCAATAAAGAATTATAGGCAGCATCTAGCTATTAATAATTTTTCACTAGGATTTTAGTATATTTACTATAAGGTTTTTGCAGCTCAGACAACTTTGCAACTTTAGAATGGCACGGATCATAAACAATGCTTGTAGTTAGTGAAGGCGCAATTGCGCCGTCACTAACTACAAGCTAACTACTTCCGGCCTTCGGCAAGCCGATTATAACCGTACTTGTACTTGTTTTTTGCAGCATGTAGCCGCGTGTGCATGAAGGAAACTAAAATAAAATTATTATATTGTCTTCAGTTTGGCTCTGCATGAGCTCATGGCATATTTGGGCTGTGTTAGCTGTTTACATACAGTGGAGACCCGAATTCAGTGCATGGCCGGATTCGAAAATACTGATATTTGCTGCAACAGAATTGTTATAAATGCGTTGTGTTACAGGTCAAATCTGCAAGACGCCAGGAATACATAACACAGCATCAGGCCTGCAACAAGACGGGCATGATTCTCGCAGTAGAGCATCATAACTGTGACATACTACTGGATTAATACAGGACTATGAGATACTGTACAGGAATACTACAGGACTATGACATACTACTCGAATATTACACCATTACTACAGGACGATGACATACTACAGGATCACTACAGGGCCACGACACACGATAAAACCACAAAATTGCTACAGGAATACAACACACGACAAACGTCACAATGACGACACAACCAGACGACTGTGCGACAAGACGACTGTACGACACGCAAAAATACGACAAACGACATACTGCAGAAATTTTTCTGTTGTCATTTTCGACTGGGAACAAAGAAATAGACTCCCCTGCCCTCTCCCCGAGTGCAGCCAGTGTGCGTTAGAACTAGCTTGCAAGCCCTAAGTGACTTTTGCTGAGGTACAGCACAGCAATTGAACACAGGGACGTATGATTAATCACTTCAGTTCCAAATAGGCATAACTACTCTAACCCACCAGTCACATCAATCGACATGTGAAGCCTGATGCAGCACTGCCCATTGAGGCTTTATCTTATCCTTGATTTCTGAATTTCAATTTTAGGTTTGGACATATCTGTGATGAGGAACCCAGAAAAAACGTAGGAGCCTTAGCAAAGCAACCGAAGGCCACAAAACAAGTACCAGAAGCACTAAGGGCCAATCCCAAAGTAGAGAATGCGAGTGCTCATGAGAAAAGGAACGCTAAACAGAAGAAAAAGAAGAGTAGGCTTTTCTCCTCGAACAGACCCCAGCTTCCTTGGACCCTCGGCGTGACGACACCTTGCACTGCGATCATGAAGTGAGACCGCCTGACAATGCTCCAGCAGCTTAGATTTTGGAATGAGAACAAACTAGCGTACTGGGCGAGGACGCTTGGACTTTCAACCGACGGCAGTTCTAAAATGCACCAGAGGCTATATGGACTCCTGGCGTCTGGCAGCGGCGGCTGTGCTTGTGACAACCAAGTTTAACCGCAGCAGTATTATCTGAATTGGCCCTACTAAGAAAATCTTACAACTATGAATGAAAAAGGGGGGTACCGCTTTTAGCAAGAACAACATTACGTGAACATGGACATATCACGTTTTAGCCCAGCACACCTGTAACTGCCCCGTGTAAACTTGCGAAATATGTTTGTGTGAATCTTAATCCCTTGGTTGATAGAAGTTAGAATATATACGCATGCGAAACCATGTCCACAAAATCTGGCAAAAGAAAAAACTTACGTACCAGGACAGGGTCATCGGCTGGGATGTATACACTTTTTAGAAGAATGGTGAGCTAGGCTAGTTGGTATATATGAATGAACCTTCCAAAACACAGCACTGTAAACTCACCCTGTTGTCCTGCATTTTTCGATGTTGTGCTTTTTGAGGGTTTTATCATAAATTTATATTGTGAAGAAGTGTGCATCAAAGTAGTGCAATAACTTCGTACCGCAGAATAAAATTCAAAGATAAGCTTCTCCTAATTTAAACTTCTTTTATGTCAGATTTCTGGTGGTCATAGCATTAAAATTATTAAGATTTGTATTCGACTGTACTTGGTCATTTAGGCAGGCTTTCATTAAACTCCAAGTGTTTCGCTCATTTTTTTACTTGTCTTTATGTTTTGAAGTAAAAGGTGGTGGCGTCGGCATTGGACAAATAGTTAACGAGAAAAAAGCAAAATATTAGAACCTCAGACTGTGCATCAAGCGCACTGATAATGAGGCCACATAAGGACACATACCGCACAATTCCTGCATTGCACTACAGGACTGGCCATGCGATTCCCATGGCTTGCCCTGGGAGCTGAATGGGGCAAACATGATAACAAATCTACATCTCATTACCACAGAATATACAATATACAAAGACAACGGGAAATGAAGCCCGTCTTGTGCATTGCTTGTGTGGCACTTAAGCAACAAACATGACGACCAGGCAGAAAACTCAGCACGGAAACCAGATGGTCGCAAAGTAAAACATAACACTCGGAGTTTTTTTGTACATGCTCAATATTACGGCATGCAGCAGGCTTTGTTTATTGCATAGCTGGAGTGACAACTTCGTATTACATGCTGTTCGGGATAGTTTTTCTTCAAATAAAAGTTGGCGGTCAGCCTTGTTACGAATTTGGTGTTACGTTTAAGCTATCGTGGTACTTAGAAATGCGAACTAAAGAGCCCGTGGCTTCAAGTACATATCACGCATTCTGGAGATGGGGCGTGTGTGCGGAGTGCAAACGTATTACTGGAGTTTTTTGTATAACGTTGTTATGAAAAAACCGTCGTCGGGCTTATGAGCGCTTTGGTTTGTCTTCGCAGTGCGTTCGGCGGCCGCTCCGGCAAGCGCTATCTAACTTTGTTGCTGCGGTGAGGGAAAACAGTGCACGCAGCTGTGTTCTTTTAATTTTTTTTCCTGCTGAGCGCCTAACGGAAGAAGGGCATACGATGGTCTTTTCATATCAAGGCTGGTCATGAACTATCATAACTTGTTCACACCATACCTCGGAAAAGTTGGCGCGGCTCACTCAAACTCACTCAGAATTTTTTTTTCGAGTCACCACACACTCAAACTCAGACTCAATGCTGAGCAGCACATCTGCACTCACTCAAACTCAAACTCACAATGAGCGCAAAACTCAGAGCTCACTCGGACTCAGAACTCAAAATGTACTCAAACTCAAAATGGACTCAGAACTCAAAATGTACTCAAACTCAAAATGGACACAGTACTCAAACTGCAATCAAAACTCAAAATGTATTAAGAACTAAACATGGACTCAAACTCAGAATGTACTCAGTGCTCAAAATGTACTCAAACTCAAAATGTACTCAAAACTCAAAATGTACTCAAACTCAAAATGGACTCAAAACTCAAAATGGACTCAAAACTCAAAATGATTTCAGAACTCAAATGGACTGGAAACTCAAAATGATTTCAGAACTCAAATGGACTTACAACACTCTCGTGGTAGGAATGTACTCGAGCTCAGAGGGGCTCTGATTTTATTAGCATTCAGTGTTTAAAATTCGCGCGTGGTAAAAATATTACGGGTGAAAATTCGTGAGCTCAAACTCTTGCATTCGGTATGACATGACTCCGTAACTCGTGTGAGGTCGGAAACAATTTTCGTTGCAGATTTAATACAGCTATACCTGCTAGCCATGAGGATTAGCGCCAGCTGCAAGCAGTTGTACGTATATATTGGATACCAAACTCTTGATGTAGGCTGCTTGTGCGAGTTCATGACAGAGGCGGTCCAAACTCGATGGTGTTCTGGGGCCCCGGGGCGAAACAAACAAGATTGGGCGAGCGGACGTGCGCTCACTGCTCAGTTTTGTACGTCGAAGCTGTTTAGGGTTACGGTCCCTTGCATTCTTGCTCTGCATCCTGAAAAAACGCCTTGTGTCAAAGCGAACTGTCTCCGCTAATCTCTTAAGCGCTAGGCTTTCATGGATATGCCTTTGATTTTTTTACTGCGCAGTCTTCTTAGCCGAGTACTCCCGTCCTCCTCCCCTGGCAGTATCGTGTAACGCCCTGCGTTTCCACAAAAATGCAGATATCACGGAAGTTCAACCTGTAATCATTAAAAAAGCGTAAAGGTAGAAACTTGATCAAAGTAAATGTAAAAAAAATAAAACTATTGAAAATGACGAACCGTGTAACACGGCCCACAGGAGTCATAGATAGTCTCAGATTGGGTTAAAATTCAAAGACATGTGGAGCTAAAGAATGTGGGGGGTCAAATTCAGGGTCTCGAGGGGGGAAATCACGTGGGACAAACAAAAATTGCTTCGTGGTCGTAATCATGACTTAGTTGTCGTAACTTGTATTACGGAAGTAAAACCGCAAGAATTGGCGCGTTTTCACAACTTTTTCGCAAAGGCACTATACAAGCTTGAGCCGTAATATTCCCATCGTTCGTTGATATGGTCCTTGAGTGCCAATAAAGATTATTTTAGTCGATTATAGCACGTATTTTTAGGCAAAGCACTTACAAATATACAAAAAAGCTTCGTTTTTGCCAAACTTCAAACCTAAAAGCACCAAGGCCCTCGAGGTAATATTACATGAAATAGCTTATTATATGCATCAGAACTGTACCTTCTAATTTAGAAACTTTTTTGGAGTAAATTTTGTTTCAGGAGGAAAAAAAATTTAAAGTTCACAGTGAGACGCACTTGTGTCCACCATTGAACTGTGTCCCCAACTCGGAACGCATACTTGCCGCCGGCCTTTTTTGTGGCAGGCACGTGCAAGCCTGGCTCTCTACTAGACGAAGATGGTTTGTGTCGCTTGACGTTACAAAAAATACACTGTAAACGGCATACTCCAGTCCACCACTTCTTATATTTCGGTTTTCGCACACTCACTTCGTACAGTTGCTGTTGATATATTTCAGAGTGCAGTGCTTGAATACAGAAACGAGGTCTACCTCAACTAAAATAAATTCAGACGGCAGAAAACTTTTTTTCAACGAAAATACACCCGCGCAGACCTGCTACACTTAATCGGCTACAAGCACAAATTGTTTCGATGAAAATGGCGGTGGTCAATTTTTGGGCTGGGAAGTATCACGTGGAACGACCCCATACAAGCCGCAAGACCTATAGCATAAACCGGTGTGTGGTCAAGCCCAGTACAATAACCGTTGGTTTAGAAACTGTTACAACTAATTCCAACAAAGATGGTTCTTTCCTGTTATGTCAGCTGAGGTTTCCGACTCATCTCCCCTCATCTGCAAACAAACGCTGGCACTGCACAATATTGACTTAGGTAAGCGTTCTCACGTGCTCCACCGTCAAGTACAAGGGGTAACACGTTATGTCCAAGATTTTTCCGACGTTGGCTCGGCAGAAGGATGGACCACCCGCAGCCTAGTGTAGGTCCCCTTGGCGTTAAACGCATGGGCTCTTCCAGACCGCTGAGAGAGAGAGAGAGAGAAAAGACCTTTATTCGGCCGAAGTTACAGGCCAAGCATGTCCACCGCCTGGGCGACCAGTCTGCGCTGTTCTTCTTCTCCTTCAGAGCCAAGCCAGTCGGTCCAGGTGGTGATGGAAAGGGATGGGGAGGGATAGGAGTCGGATAGCTGAGCCACCGGGTAGTAGAATAAGCAATGAGGTAAATCAGCGTAGGCAGTGGGGCAGTTGGGACAAGAGGGGTCAGACCTATAGCGATAGAGGAAAAGGCGGGAGGGAGTGATCAGGGCATTCATTTGGATGTGCCGGAGGAGTCGAGCCTCCGTTACGGTGAGTGATGGGTGAGGAGGCGGGTAGAGGCGTTTGTCAAGACGGAGCTGAAGGTAGAACTCCTTGATGGTACGGCGAAGGGAGAGCCTCGCACGTCCTCCGAGGGCCCGGGCCAGGTGATCAACGGGGCCCGGTGAAGAGTTTCGCGGGCGAGTTGATGCGCTTACTCATTGCCGTCAATCCCGGAATGTCCAGAGACCCAACGGAGGAAAACGATGGATGGCTGTAGAGCGGAGACCGCTCGTTCGACCTACTGTTGAAGGATAGAAGATAGTGAGCGATTTTGTATCTGTATAATAGCGGCGTGAGAGTCAGAAAATACTGTGTATTCGGGGACGGGGGGGGGAGAGAAGCAAAGGACTGAAGGGCATGGGCAATGGCGAGAACCTCAAGAGGCATTGATTCGGGAGTGTGAAGGTACGGGCCGCTAGTGTGGGTTTCTGCTTCAGCAAGGTGAGGGTAGTACAGAATGTAACCGCACGAGCCTCGAGGCGCCACAAAGGAGGCATCTGTGTAAGCAATTCCCTGGGTCGCGAAAAGAGGAGAATGATGCTGCGCGGCCGCATGCCGACGACCTGCATGAAGGACAGGGGACATGTTTGACGGGAGAGGGAAAATACGAAGGTTGCGCGCCGAAATTGCGTAGGGAGGGGTAATGGGGGAGACGGGAATCGGAGATATACCCGCCTGAATCAGTAACCATTGACCTTGACGGGTAAAGGAGAGCCGAGAAATCTGGGAATCTCGATGGAGATTGAGGAGAGAGCGAAGGGAATGAAAGAGGCCCGTGGCAAAAAGCTTATCTGTAGAAGTGGTGATAGGGAGGTTCAGTGCTGCTTTGTAGAGTCCCACCAAGGCGGTCTCAAGGGTATTGAGTTGAGTGTTGGTGAAGGATATGTAAGGGATAAAGTATAAGAACTTGTTGAGCGCGAGGGCGTGAGCAACCCTGCAGGCATTAGCTCCGTGAAGACCCGCCCGTCGAGTGACGACACGACGTAGAAGGTGGGTTACCGAGTGGCAGGTCGCGACGGCGCTGTGTAGGGCTTGTATGTTCTTGGCTGCATGCAAAGGAAAACCAAGAACCTTGCATTTGGTGACGAGAGGAATGGGAGAACCAGAAATTAGGAGAGAGATGAGGGAATTGTGGGCACGCTGGTAAGTGGAACGGTTGAGAAGGAGAAGCTCGGACTTTTCCGGAGCACGGGAAAGACCAACAGCGGTGAGAAAAGAGTCGATGAGATCCAAGCCACGTTGCAGGGTGCTCTGCACATGGCCCGGAGAGCCAGATGAACACCAAAGGGTGATGTCGTTGGCGTAAAAAATGTGATGAAGATCAAGGATTTCAGATAGTTGGGAAGCCAGAGGAGTCATAGCAATATTGAAAAGGGTGGGGGAAAGAGCAGCACCCTGAGGAGTGCCTCGAGTGATGTGGTGGGGGTCGGACAGATGAGAGTCGACTTGAAAGCGAGCCACTCGGTGAGAGAGGAAGGAGCGGAGATAGGAGTGCACGCGGGAGCCGCAGGACATTGCGCCAAGCTGTGCCAGGATATGGTCATGGCACACACCGTCAACGGCTTTACGGACATGGACGGTCCCCAGAAAGTGGATTTGGGTGGGGGTAGAAGAGAGAAAGGTGTGCTGGAGAAGCAAAAACATATCCTGAGCACCGACACGGCGACGGAATCCGATGAGAGAATGAGGGAAGAAGTTCCTCTTTTTGAGAAATTCAGAGAGGCGAGTCAGAGCCATACGCTCAAAGGTCTTACCAGCGCATGACGTTAAGGATATAGGCCGAAGGTTAGCGATGGAAGGAGGTTTTCCAGGTTTGGGAATCATGGTAATAAGGGAAGACGTCCAAGAGCTAGGTAGGCTGCCACTGTCCCAAGCTTGATTAAAAATCTGGAGGAGGAACTCTTTCGCATTGTCGGGGAGGTTGCGGAGAGCCGTGTATGTGATGGCGTCTTCTCCAGGAGCAGAACGTTTAGCATTTCCAACCAGGGCCGCCTCGAGCTTCCGGAGAGTGAAAGGGCGGTCCAGATCAGAATTAGGTTCACCTGAGTAGTCCATATAGCTAGGAGTAAGAGGGGGCGGGAGATAAAGAGAGGCCAGTTGGTTGAAGAGGTCGGAGGCTGTTCCTTGAGCAAGAGCTTTAGCTAAAGTGAGAGCAAGCCTGGGCTTAGTGCCTAGGAGAGATTTAAAAAGACACCATGTCGATGTTGAGCGCAGTGGGCAACAATCTCGTCTCGTAGAGCAGCGATTCTGGAAGCGAGCTGAGTATTTTGGGGTTGGGAGCGGAAGGAGCGCTGCAGTCGTTTACGCCGGCGCCATAAACGGAGAAAGTGAGGGTCAGGGTCTTTGATTGGATGACGGATGCGAACACGATGACTGCTGCTCGAAAGCTAGCGGCAATGCCCGACGTCCAGTTCTCATACGACTCAAAAGAGTGGGAGGCCAGAGCCGTGCGGAAGGCGTCCCAGTCAATGCGAGTGACGAGGCGACGTCGCGGGATGTGGGAAACGGATATGGAAAGATGAATCAGAAAATGGTCGCTGAGGAGGTTTTCCGCTGTGACCCGCCACTGAACATAAAGGGGCCCCCGAGAGAAAGTAAGGTCGGGTGTCGTGGGCCGCTGTGAGGTAGTGCCGGCTCTGGTAGGGGAGCCCGGAGTATTAAGAAGGGTGAGGTGGCGTTCCTGTACAAGACAGTGGAGAAGGCGGCCAGGTTTCAGGGTCTTCGGGTAGCCCCAAAGAGTGTGAGGTGCATTGAAGTCACCCCCAAGGATTAGATTGGTGGTGGACGGAAGTGAGTTAAGGAACTTGCCTAGCGCACTGAATAAAGAGGAAGTTACAGGCGGGTTGTAGACAGAGAGAAAGGCCAGTGAGATTTTAGAAGAAGGATCATAATAGACCACGCCGACTAAATATTTGAGAAGGGTACAGGGTATGTCCAGTGGTTCCACGAGCATGTCGCCACGCACATAAATTGATGCTATCGGCGTGCTTGTAGCGGCATGATGGGCGTGGTAACCTGGGATGGCACTAGTGGCACGGGCCCCTTGTATCAAAAGAAAATGAGGGAGAAAATGACGGTTAAGGAGGTACTGTTGGAGAGGCGTCTTATTATTGCGTAAGTTTCGGCAGTTCCACTGCACCACCTCCAAACCCTCAGCACTGGACATCTAGGTAGCGGTGGATGTAGAAGGACGGTCCTTTTTCTTAGACGGGGGGAGTGATTCTTGTAAAGAAATAGCAATGGAACCAAAGGACTTAAGTTGCTCGGATTGGGCATTCAGCGCGGTAAGAACTTTGAGGATGGAGGTTTCGAGCTGAACCAATCGAGTGTGCTGGGCGGTGGACGTGGTTTCGACTAAGTCTGCCAAAGGCATGAGTTGGGTTGCAGAGGGAGCTGTGGTGAACGTGGCAAGGTGCTGATTGAGCTGCGCAAGTTGGGAGGTAAGACAGGTGGTGGTTGCTTGGAGTGTTTCGGTGAGAGACTGAGTCTGCTTTTGCAATTCCTGGGAAACGCGCTGCTGCTCACGCAGCTGGCGTTCGAGCATCGCGAGTCTGAGGTCGAAAGAGTGACGGTTCTCCTCATTCAAGGACGGTGAGGGTGTAGCATTGGAGGAAGCGGGAGGTGGCACCGACGGTCCTTCCAGTTTAGCAGCATACGAGCCCGGTTTGGATGTGACCGGTGAGTCAGATGCAGGTTTAGAGGACGGAAGGCAAGGGGTGTCCTGCGTGACCCGGCGCAAAGCTATGCGGCGTTCAAACGCAGCTTTAGCACATGCGCGTTGCTTTTCGAGGAGGAAAGGGCAGGTAGGGTCAAGAGAGGGGTGAGTGTTCACCTGGCAATGAATGCACCAGGGCTGAGAGCATACGTGGGTGCTAGGGTCAGGTGGTAGAGGGGCAGCACAACGGCGGCACTTGGCCGGAGCACAATGCTGCGGGCACTGGTGAGCCCGGTGTCCCAGAGCGAGACAGCGGGTGCATGTGGGAGGTTTAGGCTTGTGGGGGCGACACCGAAAAGCAATACGTTTGAAATATACGAAGCGGGGGATTACGGTGCCAGCAAACGTAATGAGAACTGATTGGGTGCTACCCATCATGCGTGCAGCAAGAATATCGGTGGTATACGACTCTAGTTCCTGCATAATCTGAGGAGGAGTGAAATGGCCGCCGACGTTATGGATGACACCAAGGCAGGGGATGGGAGGGCTGCGAGCATAAGGTTTGATGCTGATGGTCTTACCATGAAGCCGAACATGAGAGAGAGAGAGTAGGAGGTGAGCGGTAAGGGGGGAGTGAGTTTTCAGAAACACAAGTCTCTGAGTGGGCTTCGCCTGGAGGGTGATTTCTTCACTTGTCTGGGAGGAAAGTTGTGCAGCGGAGGCAATAGCGGTGAGCACGTCGTACAGAGGTATCTTGGGAGTAAGGGTGCCTGGAGGAAGTTGGATGCCGACAGTGATCAGTTCGGTGCGGGATCGGGCGGTGGAAGCGGGTTTACGGGCGGAGCCAACAGTGATCCAGGCGTTTTCTGAAGATTGCGTTGTGGCGTCATCTCCTGGCGGCTGAGTGAGATCCATTTCGGCCGACGCGTCTTCAGTCGGAGGCACGGCGGGCTTAATGGAATGTTCTTGACCATCATAGGAGGAGGCAGCACTACGTAAGGACTGGGTAACGGAACACACGGTAGAAGGTGTAGCTATGAAAGATCCAGTACCGGCGGCAGCGTCCAGCGGCGACGCGGTTGGTGGGAGAGGAGGGCTCTTGACTTGTTCCGCGGCCAAGGTCAGACGCCCGCAACGGGGCCGTCGGCCCTGCGATGTCGGCGCCAGTCACAGCGTTCGGAGCAGGCATCGCGGCGTTTGCAGAGACGACTTCAAGATTTTGGCTTGCGGGGTCGGCCGTAGCACTGAGTGTGATGGGAGAAGAGGCAGCAGCATCGGAGGCAGGAGGTTGGAAGAACTGCGAAGCGTCGGTGGTGATCGGCTGTAGGGGCCTGGTGCTGTCTTGCATTCCCGGAGTGCCAGGGCGACGCTGTAGTCTTAGCGAGGTGACGCGGTGCTTCGGACTTTTGAATGGGCCTGGGGGGCCACCCCGTCGTCGGACCGGGACCCCAATGGTGGATGGATGATCCTGCAGGCTTCGTGAAACGAAGGGTAATAACTGCGCGGGCGGGCAAGGCCCTCAGCAAAAGCAGGGGCAAAGAAAAACGGAGCACGATATGCGGCTATGAAACCGGGACTGCGCCACCTAGCGGTGTGTAAGCATGCCGACCCAACCACCCGCCTTATCGGTTGCCGGAGAAAAGTGATAGAGCGGGTGGCAGACCTGCCTTCAAGCTGTCGGGCGCCGTAATTACCTTCCGTTCATTTTTCCTACATCTGTTCACGGCTTGAGGTGTGGAGACAAACTTGGACAGAAAGACACCGAGAACGAGATGGAGTGAGAAATACTTGTGGCCGCCTCTGCACTGTCAGAAGTTTATACCACTTATTTTTCGGTTGCGGCACACTTTTAGGAAAAGAAAAGGAGCGTAATGGCACAGGGTTCTTTTTTCTTCTGCTTGTGCTGACATGTCAAAGCGGCCACCAGACAATGCAATAAGGAGCACGGTAGAAATATTAATTAAAATCAATCAAGTTATAATCACCTGTTTTGGGGGCGCATTTTGAGAATAAAAATTGGATCCACGCAGCGAAAAAAGGCCAGCTTATTTAGAAACCCACAAACACAGCTTAGGATAGATTTATCCCGAGCTATGCTTGGGCTTCGTAAGCTTGCAGTAAAATTGTTTTGCAGTTATTGGCAAATTGTAAAGAAATAAATATTCATTTGCAATAAATAAATATTCTTCCCGAATGTTTACCTTAAAATATATTTTCATGCCGCGCCATATTGCACAATTATCTGTGAAATATGACGTGGTGCACCGATCTGTTCGAGGTGAACATTAGAGGCGCATATGTCTATATACAAGCAAGTATTGGTTGGCGTTAGGTATTACCAGAGTCCTTCAATGAAAAGCATTGAAGGGCTCTGGTATTACTTTTCTCCACTTTTTAGCAGTTGAGTGGCTAAGACGTCGTGCTGCTGGGCCCATGGACGCGGGTGCGATCCCGATTGCGGTGGCTGCGTTTCTGATGGAGGCGAAAAGCGAAAGCGCCTGTCTACGTGTGTCCACATTTAGGGGCGCGTTAAAGATTCCCAAGTTATCAATATTATTCTGGAGCCCTCCATACAGTGCGCCGCATAACCCAAGTGAAGATTCGTGCTTCAAATCCAACAATAAATCAATCAAAACGAGCAATTTAAAAGTTGAGTATCAACTTTTGAAATCAGACCCTGGGAGCTGTTCAGGCTCCGGTGCGGCATGACCCTGATGTCTAGATCAACAAAAACCAACTGAAACTATGCGGCACATATTGTTGGAATGCGAGGGTATCCATCCAAATCTACACAGGGAAATATTCGGCTTCCAGAAGCCCTAAGATTTAGAGGTAGCACCGAGAAAGTTAACTTCAAGGCTGTCGAGAAAACGAAAAGAACATTAGAATGCTGGTGAACGAAAAGCAGTGAAGAGAATATTGCTTAAGAAAGTTACCACTTGCAATAGCAGAGAAGGGCATATTGCCTAGGAAAGTTACCACTTGCAATAGAAAAAAATGTAATTTCTGCCTAATCAGCTTTTTGTGCCTAACTTAAACAGCGTTAGTATTAAACCAAGACTATAAAACAGAGGTATGTTATTCCTTTTTTATAAGATGACAAGTCATCACCCCGCTGCAAAAGGGAAATCAATAGCAATCATCCTCATAATCATCATCAACAAGTTGTATACCGTTTTCCACTGATTTAAAAGACGTCCCTTGGGTCTTGATTATTACCCACTGTGCTTAGGTGCTCCAAATAAAGTTGCTTAATTTGGACGTTCAATGAAGATATAGAAAAGTCCTCCTGCATTCGGAACCCTACTCAGCAGGGTAAGCTTGAAAATGTTGAGGACTCCCCACGCAAAAAGCGATATCGGTCACTTCCTGCATGATTCACCACTTAGTGTTGACCCACGGTAGTAGAATCGCTTCTCTTAATACCCATTCCTCAAGCCAAAATACAAACGAGGTAGCGCAGCATTCACTAACGGCAGACCAGCTCTGCTGCATATGTATTTTATATGTACTTATAAGCTAGCCTAAATTACCAGCACTGCCATTCTCGCAAATACGCGCCCCATATTTCTAGCCCCATTGGGCAAAAACAACCTACGAAATGACCACTTTTGCCAAGGACGCCGAACTTCAAGTTCCCGTCTCTGCCCTGAACTACTGCAGCTCTGAATAGAAAGACCTCCTTCCGCGCAGGTTGGGGCAATTTGAACGAACCCTTTGATTTTAAGTGAATAAATACCCCACTTTGGCAAAAGTAAAAGTCCCTTGGTGAACAGAAACACGGGTAAATTGTGAAGCTACCTTAGATGCGACCTGAGTCAAAGACGAATTACAACACCCAAGCTGGTTGGACCGTGTCAAAATGACGCAATGGGATAGAGGTCAGCTTCGTTAAGAGAGAGATACAGGAACGCAATTCCCGGTTTTGTCATCAATGTCATGTCCGCGTGCAAGCGTCCCATTGGCATGAGTCGGGTGTCAGGCAGCATTATCACGGCGGGACATCGGTTTCAGTGCATGTCCTTGGTCGGACACCTCGCAAGAGCAACATTGCCCAGATGAAAATAAACACGACCTGTTTATTCTTCGAACTTAGGCAACGAATATTTCCCCCTGGATTCATCCGTGCATTGGCAGTGTTTCTCATTTCTTGATCCGCTCTTATGAGTTTGTTTCCTTGGAGTACAATATGGCGCTACGTTGTACAATCCTGCTTGACACAGAAACCTTCAATTTAAAAATGGCTTAAATACGCTCACGTAGTCGAAGATAATGCAGTTGTCTTGAAGGAAAAACAACAAGGCTTTACGAAGGCTTAGGGTGCCTGTAACCCACACCACCACCAAATATCACGTAGCCAAAGACAACGCAGCTATTTTAAAGGAAAAACAAGTTTATTGAAGCAAACTTGTGCCCTTTAACAACTCAAAGAATATACAGGCGGCGAAGCAGCTGCCAGCAAAAAAACCTGCGCTGGGGAGTGTCGGTGAATCAAATCCTGCGGTGTCTGCTTTGGAGGCATTTATCTTTTGGCGAGGGTGTTTTCGAATCGTCGATTTACATCCAGAACACTTCAGATATAATAAGAATATTCTAGGCTAGTCGCGTTAGTTCGAAACATTCTCCCTATCAAATGAGATAGCCTGTGTGGCATCAGAATGGAAGAATGAAAGAAAGAAAGAAACGTGACCTTCACTTCGGGCTCAGATAACGCAAGCCGGCGCAGCCGTGCGGTAAAAGCAAAAACAAAAAAATTGGCCGCGTATCTGCTCCTTTCGTTGCAAAAGTCGTGATAGTCTTTATCGACTTTTGAAAGTAAATGCCTCCCTTCGCTTTCCCGCTCACCTCTCACGCTGTTCCTCTTTCGTCACGCTCCTCCCAAGGTAAAGATGCAACAGGTTTGCTTAAATCATTTTAAATTTCCCGCGTTCAACTGCTCCAAACCGGGTGTCTCGATGCCAATGCTGCCGTACGGCGAAGACGCGCGTGAATCGAGGCGGCCTACTTCAACGTTTATAGAACCGCGTTCCCCTACTCCACGTGCGTTGCAAGCAGAACGTGGAACCGGTCTTGTGGAACCTTTCGTAACTGTTACCGGCTGATTTCTTAAAATGGCGCCAGAAGCTATATTGGCGCGGGAGACAGCAGGCGACGGCGGAGGGAATTTTTTTCTGCAGTTGATGAAGTATTTAATTTCGCAAAAGTCCAGCATGTATAATTTTTTGTAAAGGAACACTGCAAATATCACTTCTGTGTTAACTTGTCTTATATTTGCGTAATGTCTTGTTTTTTTTCAACAATGTTGACAAGAATGAACATTACACAGGACATATACGGGTAGATTTAGCTGTGACTATATAAGACTATTGCGCAGTCATTGTTTTACTTTGGCCGGGTGGCTGAATCGAGTCACAGACAGACAGACAGACGGACAGACAGACAGACATACAGAAAGACAGACATCGAGACAGACCAAAATTTCTGGGTTTAAGTAGCCCAAGAAAGACTATCGTCTTTAAAATAAACAAATTCAATCGTCGGCTCCAGGC